>NC_081552.1:64492588-64613031 GCF_963082655.1 Stomoxys calcitrans
TATTATTGTTTAGCCGAGAAATTAGAGAAACGACCGTGTTGATTGGTGTCTTGAACAGAACTCCCTTTATTTCTTACAAAAACTATCTTAACACCTAATACATACTTAAACTTCTGTAAACTGTACAATCTTAAATATCTAAGGACAACAAATACAACACACATTGATCCTATTTCCATCCACAGGATATTTACATAGTGAACTAGCTACCTGCCTTAGTTGAAACACATGTACTCTTAATGATTAGAAAATCACTTACTTATAAACGATACACTTAATGATAAACAATACAAATGCTTACTTCTACATAAGTGTTCCAACATGTGCTCATTTTATGATCTAAGGTTTTATCATAGAAATTCCCTATCTCTGGGTATATATACTATGCACACATGTCTGTTATTTGTTGGCCTATCCTCAACCAAACATACTGAACTGTACATTCTCCCCGCCTTAAAAGATCCTAGTCTTTTTATGAGTATTATATCTATTGAACATTGAATTGTTACATACAGAAAAATTACTTATAATTACAGTCTAAGCTGAATAAAGTTGAGCAAAGTAATATATATCTGTACATTTATATAGCAATTATTTTGTTTTATCTTAAACGAGGTAGTACAATGGATGCTGGCAGGTATCTTGATGACATGTTGCATACCTTCTTCAAAATCCATATCACGGCAATAATGATGACAATGATGATAATGCATGTAGTAACGCTGAAGCCATAATGTGCCAGATGATGAATATTTAAATGCGTGGGCCAGCCAAGAATTGAAGTTGCCTTAGGGATGTCTGAGAGTTTATAAATTGCAATCTCGTTATCCAACTTCAAATGTGACAATGGAGGTAAAAATGACGTCAAATTGATGTTTGGAATCATAAAATCAGCATCGCTGCTGTACCTGTCGTACGCCCATAAAGTGGTCTCTTCAGTTTCGAGATGACAATTTGGCTGTAGTTTTATCAGCCCTTGACCTTCTATAATAACAGCATGCCTTTTGTTGTCGCAAACAGCTTCAGCTCCCATTTGTGTCGAAATCGAAAATATCCAAGTATTTGGCGCTTGAACTTGTTTCCAATAATTTGCCCAAGCCTTGATCTCAACCTTGCAACTAGTTGGTACTCGTCTAGTCTTCAGAAACAATTGCACCTCGCAACTTTGCGTATTTCGTGTGTTGTATAAGGGATGAGTTTGAGGACAGATCATCATATCCTCAGTCTTCTGACAATGTGCCCAATTCTCTTCGCTGATGTAATAAAACATTGTTTTCCTCTCGTCAATTAACATATAACTGTTACTAGGTTGTATTCGTACAGATAAACCATCATGCATCTCCGGATATGCATGAATTGCATATGAAGTAAACAAATCAGCATTAATTAGCGGTAATCGTACGTTGAACAGAATAAACCCAATTGTTGTTCTTGTTGTAACATGTGCCAGTTTTGAAAGCTCCATTGGCCTCTCAGTAGGCAATCGCAACCTCTTGTTGACTGTGGACCTTATCCGCAGAATTTCGTCCTTCAATTTCTTAACAGAAATTAATTCATGCAGTAAGCTTCCTTTCGTGTTCGTCATCACAGTGATTAAATTCTTCTGAATTTCTCCAAACGCTTCTAATGTTGCTAATAGGCTTGTTGCTTTCCTCACAATAGCTTCTCGGTCGGCTAGATTATTCACCCGTGCATTCAAGGAATCGAAAGAGCCTTTGAACTTCTGGATGTTGTCGAATATTACCTCATTTTGCTTTTTAATGACTTCAGAGGTAATGTCTTGAATAGAAGTATAATTCCTCTCCAAACTCAATAGATACTCTTGATTTTCCGCAGCATTCCGTATCTTCTCAGAAAGAACTTCAGCGTGTTCTTCGTCCATCAATCCAAACAGTGAATGAAAAATACCTCCAACAAACGCAAGTGCCGCTCGTTTCGACCTTCTATCAGGCATTGATGACATTATAAGCTCGTTCCTATTTTGCACTTGATGATATGCTTCTTCCAGCTCGTTCCGCAGAAAGACTTGCTGCTTTTCCAACACCTTATCCACAAAAACTCCATAATCCGACATCGCATTATTTATAGTTGTCATTGAAGCTGCATATTTTGATATGTTGATATGCACCACAATATCCCACGATGATTTCGTTAGCCCCACTGTACTAACCTCTTCGAAGAATATGCTAGATTTCTCCGTGAATTTAATAATATCAATTTTAGCTCTAATTGGGCTTATTAGACACAATAAATTTATAATACAAACTATGAAATTCTTATTTTTTATCCTCTCTCTTCTTAAGGTCGGTGAGACCGAACCTTTTCGTTTGCATATAGTCGGCTTTTTGTTTTCATTGTAAGCTGCATTCAATATCGTAGCTTCATCTTCTCCGACTATTTCCTCATTGTTCTCAGTGGGAAAAGGACAAACATTTTGGATCGATCTTTTTGTTTCTCCCGTGCTGGTCCTTACGTCCACCATTCTACACAACCCATCCGAACCTATGATCGTTCGGATGACCCTGCCCCGCCTCCAGCTCAGAGGTGGCAGATTATCCTCTTTCAAAAGAACCAAAGTACCCGGTTGCATATTCGATTGAGGTTTATTCCACTTGTACCTCTTATTTAATTCGGACAGATATTCCATCGACCAACGTTCCCAAAACGCATTTGCATTTTCTTGTACTGCCCTCCAATGGTCTCGCAGCCCTTTATAGCATTTGTTCTCCGACGAATCAACTATTGTCGTAAAGGCCTCTCCTATTAGAAAATGCCCCGGAGTCAATACACTATTGTCATTTGGATCTTCAGACAATGGTGTTAACGGCCTGGAATTTAAAACGGCCTCAATTTGAGCGATTAATGTACATAACTCTTCGTATGTCATTATTCCCTCTACCGCCTTATGAAAATGCTTCTTCACTGATTTCACGCATGCCTCCCATAGTCCTCCAACATGCGGTGATCGTGCAGGAATATTAATCCACTCTATGTCCCGTTGCAGACAAAACTCATCAATCTTCTCCTTATGTTGTTTTTCTGCAAACAATTTGTAGATTTCGTGCAAACTGTTTGAGGCCCCTACAAAGTTAGTCCCATTTTCACAATAAATCCTAGTTGGACATCCGCGCCTTGCTACAAACCTTTTTAATGCACCAATAAACGCCGCTGACGTCAAATCTGATGCCACTTCCAAATGCGCTGCTTTCGTGGCAAAACAGACAAAAACGCACACATACGATTTGTCTATTCTCTTTCCTCTAACTTTATGGTGTATTTCTATTGGACCAAGATAATCAATGCCCACATTCAAGAACGGGCGAGTTCTTATAACTCTGTCTCCTGGCAAATTCCCCATCATTTGATGAATTTTCCTTGGCTCTACCCTGAAGCATCTATAACACCTATTTACTATCTTTTTCGCCAATAATCTTCCACGAAGAGGCCAAAATTGCTGTCTTACTATTGCTAACAACCCTTGCGGACCGACATGCAAATGCTCCCTATGTAATTGTTCCACTATCATCTCTGTAACTTTGCATTTGTATGGCAACAACATAGGATGCTTTGCCTCATACAGCAATGCGCTATTTTCCAACCGGCCTCCTACTCTTAAAATTCCCGAACTGTCCAGTATAGGACATAATGTGCGAATATGAGATGCTTCATGTACCTTACCTTTTGCCAGCATCTTCTCCAATTCGGCCGAAAAATATTCCTGTTGAACATCCCGTATTATTAGCCTGAGTGCTTCCTTTCTGTAATGTACAATAGACTTATGACCATTTTTCTTCGCAATATTAACAAATTTCAAGACCATCGCCACTACGTTTTGCAGCACAGAAAACTTGTTTCTGTGATTAATGGTCTTCCACCAAACAATTCCTTCTTGAATAACGAGAATCTTCGCCGCTTTCTTAACATCAGGTACGTCCACAATCTGCTCAAACGTTGTCTCTTTCTCAACCAATTCCTTCAAAAAAACCGGACCTTCAAACCATAGTTCATTTTCCACGATCTGTCGTCCCAACAGCCCTCGAGATAACAAGTCCGCAGGATTTTCTTGAGACTTTACATGCCTCCATTGTGACAATTCTGTCATAGACTGTATAAAAGACACCCTATTTGATACAAATATTTGCAATACTGCCGGATCCAATCTTAGCCAGTTCAAAACAATTGTCGAATCTGTGTAATAATAAACATCAGCAGATCCCACCATTACCTTTAAACTTTCCAGCACCGCCTTCATGAGCTCAACTAATAACACACCAGCACACAATTCCAAACGTGGCAGTGTTATCACCTTTATTGGTGCTACCCTTGACTTCGATGTCGCCAACTTACTACTTACATTGCCCTCGCTATCAATAGTTCGGACGTAGATAGCTGCACCATACGCTTTCATTGACGCATCGCTAAACCCGCATAGTTGAATTTTCATTGGTTTCACACAACATACATGCCTCGGCACCCTTACTTCATTAAGACATATCAAATTCTCCTTTATCCTTACCCATCTTGCACATACATCGTTATCAATCACATCATCCCAATCGACTTTCAATTTCCACAAATCCTGCAGCAGTATTTTTGTCAACACCACAACAGGACCAATCAGCCCCAATGGATCAAACAATCTTGAAATTTCACCCAAAATCGTCCTTTTCGTTACAGTTGTCATTTCTTCACGGTGATAGTTGAAGCTAAATACATCTCTTGATGGGCTCCAACTTATACCTAAAGCCTTTACACAATTAACCAGGCCCGATTCAAGTTTAAATGTTTTTTCCACATCCTTTTCATCGACACTTTCCAATATTAGCTCGTGATTTGCGCACCACTTCCTCAAAGGCATTCCATACCGTTGTAAAATGAGTGCAATGTTGTCTCGAAATGCCTTAACAGACTCAAGACAGTCTCCTCCTGTCATCAAGTCGTCTACATAAAAATCACATCCAATTGCTTCAGACTCCATCGGATATTCATCCTTATTCCACTTGGCAATTGTCTCCAAACATTTTACTGCCAAATATGGAGCTGCCGCAGTGCCATACGTAACCGTCTTGAGGACATATGTTCCAATAGGCTCGTTATCGTTCCAACGCCAAAATATCCGCTGAAACTTTGTATCACAGCCTTCTACCCAAATCTGTCGATACATTTTCTCAATATCAGCAGAGAACACATACCTATGCCTCCTAAATCTGAGCAAAATATTAAATAAATTCTCCTGCACCTTCGGACCTGTGTATAATACGTCATTCAGCGACACATTTGAAGTGGTTTTGCACGACGCATCAAATACCACTCTCAACTTTGTAGTCGAACTTTCCGGGCGTAATACACAATGATGTGGCAAATAATATCCATCCTCCAATCTGGGCACCTCTGTCAACTTTTTCATATGTCCCATGTCTAGATATGTCCGAAGAAACTCGTGGTACTGCGCTTTCAACGATTCTTGTTTCTCAAGCTTTCTCTCGAGAGCAAAAAATCGTCGCCTTGCAATTCCCGCCGAGCTTCCTAATTCACTACATCCCTTTTTCAATGGCAACTTCACTTGAAATTTTCCATCCGCTGCCAATTTAACGCTGTTGTCAAAAATTTCCTCACACTCCTTCTCGTCCACTGTTAACCTCCTCATTTGTGGAACCTCTTCTATCTCCCAAAACCTCCTCAGCACTTCATCACCTTTGTGAATCGTTGCCACAATTTTAGGGCTTGAATCTGAATGGTCCATTATTGCAGGGCCACTTACTACCCATCCTAACAAAGTTTCCTGCACTCTTATCCCACGCTTTTCACTGCGCAATTGACCACTTGCCAAAACATCAAAAAATATTTCCGCCCCTACTAACATATCAACACCCCTTGGAACATTATACTGGGGATCTGCCAGTAACACTTTCTGCGAAAATCTCTCCGTCCTAACCCTCGACTCCGGAACATTTGATAAAATATTCTTTATTACTAACGCATCCACACTAGCGCTATAATCTGACGTTCGCGATCGAAGATTGACTCCTACCTTTTCATCAATCACGGATTTATGACTCGCCAACCCTTCTATTTCCTTTCTGGTGCTTTCACCAGATAACTTCAATTTGTTCCTAAATTCTTTGGTCATAAGACACACTTGTGACCCACTATCCAGCAGGATACGACAGTCTATCCACTGTCCATCTCCATTCTTCACCTGAACAACCGCCGTGGCCAATAATACACATGTATCATCTTTAACAATCTTGTCACTTACCACTGCGCTTTTCTGTCCAGTCTTCGCCCTATGAAGAAGTGAATGATGCTCACCGTTGCAACTTTTGCAATTGAACTTGGTGGTACATAACCTTTTGGTATGACCACTGCCCAAACATCTGGAACAAGCACCACTATCCATTACCCTGTCCCATCTCTCCTTGATTTCAAGGTTCCTAAATCTCGAGCATCTGTAGAGTGGATGCCACGTCAGACAACCAAGAACACATTTGTGTCCTTTAGTCGTCTGCTCCTTAGCATTCGGTATCTCTTCCCCTTGGAAATCACCCTTCCTCTGGGCACCATCCGATACCTTTATTCCCGAAGGATTTACCAACCCTTTTTCATTCCTTTGAATGAATTGTTGGCTTGCCTCCAAGGAATACTGCATCTGATTCAAAAATTCCATGAGACTATCCACTTTTGGAATCTCACGGGATTTTCCTAAGTGCTGCTCAAACTGGATCCTCAAATTCTCATCCAGTTTTCTCTGCAACACATAACACAAGAAAGCTTGATACATCTCTTGTGCATCAAGCTTTAGTGCGTTTAAACCCTGTAAACTTTCGTTTACAACCTCTACAAATCTCCTCACACTTTGTGAGTTAAAAAATACGCCAGGAGCATCCAATATGGATTTAAAATAGAGTGATGTCGTCGCTCTATTATTTGAGTAGTGTTCACTCAACAAATTCCATGCCGTCTCAAAATTCTCATCCCTAACCGGCAATTTCGCAATTTTCCGCGCCGCTTCTCCCTTTATCTTCGACTTCAATACACACATCTTCTGTGTATTGGAGATCGGTTGCTCCATCACCAATTGTTCGAACAACTCCCTAAACGTCTCCCACTCTACAAACTTTCCGGTAAATACAGGAATTTCTATAGAGGGCAACGTAAATGGAAGAGTTGTAGCCTTATTCTCTATTCCAGGAATGTCCGAGTAGGAATCCCTCAAGCCATAGAAAACTTCCGTCAAGTCATCGTCCGGAAACTCTTCCATGTATTGCAAAAATACAGTCTCAGCTAGCCTGTACTTCTCCTTCACCACATCAGCAGAAACCCTTTTACTTTTCAACCCCTCAATCTTGGCCTCTAGCTCGTCCAAGACATATTGGAATTTCCGAATAAGACCAGTGCTCTTCCTTACATCAGCAGGCCGTCCTAGTCGCATTTGGCTGATATGCCCAAATATATCATCCCGCCTTTCCTGGGTCTGTCTAGCACCCACGCCAAATGTGGGCAAGGAGAACGTTCCAGCACCATCTGAGTCTTTCCTGGGTTCCATCATTCGAGTTTGCTCAGATGTGGGACTCAGGGACGCATCTTCTCCAACTTCCACCCCCTTCTGGCCCTTAGAATTGGATGGTCTACCGTCTCCTACCGCTTTCGGAGCGTTTGTCGCAAGCCTATTATCGATTCCCATGCCATCTCTGACCTGATAATATAAAACCTCAAATTTCTTCATCGAATCCCGCACTCCGTCTACGAAATTTCCTGTGAAGTATGCGTCATTTTGCATCGTATGCGACGGCGGCCTGATTTCGTCATCAGTGTTCTCAAACTCTTCGACTAACTGTTTGAAACACGCCCACATCGCCACCAACTCCGATTCTCTTATGCTTGCACCCGCCTGACTCAATTTCGTGTACAAGCCAGCAATATTTTGCCCTACAACACCCTGTCGCTCTATTCTGGCGCTAACACTCATCTTATGTTTTCTTCTTTTTCTTTAGTACAAAATAAATAAAATGAAATCAAACCTTAGAATGAACTTACCGCTTTCTTAGTTTGAATTGAATTTAGGTTGTTATTATTTTTAATTTTGCACGACGCGGATTGAATTATTTTTTGTTTTGTGTTTTAATATGTAATTTATAATAAAATATATATGTGTATATATATTTTTTTTTTGAGAGCTTTATATCTTCAGATATATACTTTTAAATATCTTCACTTTATAAATAAATTATAATTTTATTGCAAAAATTTTAAATATTTTTTCTTTTGAATATTTCTCTTTGAAATATTTTTTTATTATTATCACTCTTGCTTTTTTTTCACTAAGCACCAACACAAAAAAAAAAATTTTCACGCTCCAAAACAAAACACTAAGATTTTTTTTTTTTTTTTTTTTTTTAAGAATTTTTCATTTAAAAGCACTTTCTTTTTTTTCCGCGCGTTCGTAAAACTTGGGGTCACCAAATGTTTAGCCGAGAAATTAGAGAAACGACCGTGTTGATTGGTGTCTTGAACAGAACTCCCTTTATTTCTTACAAAAACTATCTTAACACCTAATACATACTTAAACTTCTGTAAACTGTACAATCTTAAATATCTAAGGACAACAAATACAACACACATTGATCCTATTTCCATCCACAGGATATTTACATAGTGAACTAGCTACCTGCCTTAGTTGAAACACATGTACTCTTAATGATTAGAAAATCACTTACTTATAAACGATACACTTAATGATAAACAATACAAATGCTTACTTCTACATAAGTGTTCCAACATGTGCTCATTTTATGATCTAAGGTTTTATCATAGAAATTCCCTATCTCTGGGTATATATACTATGCACACATGTCTGTTATTTGTTGGCCTATCCTCAACCAAACATACTGAACTGTACAATTATTATTATTATTATTATTATTATTATTATTATTATTATTATTATTATTATTATTATTATTATTATTATTATTATTATTATTATTATTATTATTATTATTATTATTATTATTATTATTATTATTATTATTATTATTATTATTATTATTATTATTATTATTATTATTATTATTATTATTATTATTATTATTATTATTATTATTATTATTATTATTATTATTATTATTATTATTATTATTATTATTATTATTATTATTATTATTATTATTATTATTATTATTATTATTATTATTATTATTATTATTATTATTATTATTATTATTATTATTATTATTATTATTATTATTATTATTATTATTATTATTATTATTATTATTATTATTATTATTATTATTATTATTATTATTATTATTATTATTATTATTATTATTATTATTATTATTATTATTATTATTATTATTATTATTATTATTATTATTATTATTATTATTATTATTATTATTATTATTATTTTTTATTTTATTTTTTTGGCTGTAGCCACCAAAGCGAACAGTCGTGTTGTTAAACCAAACGCGTCGCAACAGCTTTTTTTTTTCTTTTTTCGACTACCCGCAGTTGTTAGATTTTTTTGTGTGATTTCTCTTACGAACTCTCTTAATATCTTTTGATTATCCTATATAATGTCTCAATTACAAGTGCCGTGTAATCAGTGCGCGCAATGCTCTTTATCAATATCAGCCGTTCAATATGTACGTTGCTACCAATGCAATCGCTGTTTCCACTTTAGTCCATGTTGCTCTCTCTCAGAGAGCTCGCATGCCAGTATGAGCCAGACAAAAAAGAACGATTGGAAGTGTCATGTTTGTAAACCGCGGAAATCCCCCAACAACATATACAAAACATTTGTTTTCGGTGATACAAACACAAACCAAAGCAGTGAGTCTCCCAAAAACATTGAAAAACAACACAAACAGCAAAGAGTTGATGATGAGACTAACAACAACAACACCAAACGTTTCAAAGAAACTGAGGCATCCTCAACGGTAAACACACAGAATGACATAGCTGAACTTAAGAATGGCATGGTCGACTTAAAAAGCACTATGCAGCAAATTGTCATGAGCTTATCATCACTGAGTAGCGATCTAAAAAATCATATGGACAGTGCCTTAGCAGAGATGAATAAAAATGTAGCGACTATTGCAGCTCAAGTGTGCGAACTGCAAAGGAAGGATGAAGAGAAGGCAGCAAAAATAAATGAACTAACAAAACGTGTACAACAACTTGAACAAAAGTCTATAGAAAACAACATCGAAATTAATAACGTGGAGAATATGGAAATTGAAACAGAGGTTATTGTAAAGAGAATAGCTGATGCTCTTGGAGTGGACATGACTTCGGAGCATATGAGCAAAGCTTATAAAATAAAAAGAAAAAATAAGATTATCGTTGAATTCGCAACCCACCATAAGAAAAAAGAGATAATGAGCAAATTAAAAGGCCATCGGATTCATGCAAGTGTTGTTAGAGGAGAAGAGAACAGCGAAGGTGACGATTACGTCTATATAAATGATGAACTAACACCGCATATTAGGCGTATTTTATGGGCTGCTAAAACTAAGGCGAAGGAAAACGAATGGAAATTTATATGGATTCGAAATGGACACATTTATGCCCGGAAAAATGAAAAATCCCCTTTTATCATAATAAATAATGCATCTGATTTGGAATTGATAACCAAATCAATTTAGATAAATGCAATTTTTCAAAGCAGTAGAATCATTAAAAAATTTAAAAAAGAAACAAAAAGCACACAGTGCTAAATACTTTGTGCACAAATTTTCGGAAAAGTTATTAAAGGCGATACCCGCAACGGGAACATTTTTGGCTTCTTTCAGCATCATAAAAAAAAAATATATTAATAAAAATAAATCATAAAATAAAAATGGAAATTATGGACTACAAATATGAAGTTTTTAATAATTTTAGTGAAATTAAATCTGAAATAATGGATTATCCAATGAATATATTACACATAAACATTCGATCGCTACGAAAGCACTTTAACGCATTTTTGACTTACACAAAAAACATTTTGAATAAAACACAACTAATAATTTTAACTGAAATAAATATTAAACGTGATGAGAATATCTTATACCAAATTGATGGTTTCAATTCCATTTTCTTAAATAGAGAAGGAAGAGGTGGTGGTGTGGTAATATATATCAAAGAGAATCTCCAATACAATGAAGTTAGCATCCAAATGAATTTTGCAGAGGTGTTGAGGGTGGACATCAACACAAACATATCTATAATAGCTATTTATCGCCCACCAAATTTGAGTATTAAACCCTTTTTAAAAGAGTTGGATGAAGCCATAAGCAGTATAAACAATAAGAATGAGTTAATAGTGACCGGAGATACAAATATTGACACACAAAAGAGAAACTGCAACACAACCAAATATCTTGGAATACTCTCTTCGCATGGATTGCATTGTATGGTGGCCGAGCCAACAAGAGAAGACCCAAACACCAACACCAAAACGTGCATTGACCACCTGTTCATGAGGTGCAACAGAAAGAGAGAGAGAGCGTATGCAGCAATAATAAAAACAGCAATAGCAGACCACTACGCAATATTTGGATGCATGGATCATAAAAGAGAAACAAACACCATAACCAACAAAAGTAAACAGGGTGATGCAAAAGTGAATATCAATACGTCAAAAGTTAATCAATTAATAAAAAACACGAATTGGTCTTTACTATTAAATGAAGCAACGAACGCTAATGAATTGTTTGATAAAATCTATACTAAATTTGAAACAATTTATGAAAAATCTAAATACACAGCAAACAAACGAACAGATAAACGTAACCCGCACCCGTGGCTCAATAATGAAATAGTAAAATGTTGTGAGATCAGAGATAAACTACATAAAAAATGGCAAAAAAATAGAAATAACAAAACCAACGAAAAAATATACAAAGCATTTAACAATAAATTAAACAAAAAAATAAATTACGCTAAAAACAAATATAACTTCAATGAATTTATACAAAACAAAAATAATATACGTGAAACTTGGAAAACAATTAACCGTATTACCGGCAAGAGAGTTGAGAACATTGATGCCAATATGAAAAAACATTTTCCTTCGGTGAGTCCGCTAGTATTGGCAAATAGTTTTGCCCATTCGCTTGAAGAAAATATCCAAAAAATATTGCATCCTTGCAACATCATAACCTGTCCAAACGAGGGAACAAATTTGCAAAATACAATGTTCATGGGAGAAACTGATGAAGAAGAAATATTGAATATTTTAAAATCTCTCAATCCGAAAAAAACTGCAGGTGTAGACTGTATCAGAGCTGTAGATTTAAAAACAAATGCTGTTAATCTTACACCAATAATAACTTCATTTATTAATATGAGTTTAAATGAATCCGTAATTCCACCTCTTTTAAAAACTGCCATCGTTAGGCCAATATTTAAAAATGGAAGTAAAAATGACTTAAATAACTATAGGCCAATATCAATCCTATCTGCCGTAGAGAAAGTCTTGGAAGACATTGTGGTAAGAAGACTCAACAGTTTCCTGACAAAATACCAAATAATAAATAAACAACAGTTCGGATTTCAAAAAGGCAAAAATATTAACCAGCTACTTGGGTTTTTTTCGAACCACATCAACAAGAAATTAAATGAGAACTATCACTGCTTAGCATTATTTATTGATTTCAGCAAGGCTTTCGACACATTAACGCACACACAACTTATAAATACACTAGAAAAATGTGGTATCAGAGGAAATTGTCTGGATTGGTTTAAAAACTATCTCAACTGCAGGCAATATAAAGTTAAAATAGATAACGAATTAAGTACCCACAAAACTGCAAATTTCGGAGTACCACAAGGATCTAAATTGGGCCCGATATTATACATAATTTACGCCAATGAGATGCTCAAAATGCTAAAAAACAGCACTGCTTTTTCCTACGCTGATGACACTGTAGTTCTTGTGGAAAGCAAAAATATTAAGGAAGCCGAATCAATTATGCAGAATGAGCTCAATATTCTCAGCAAATGGTGCCACGATAACGGTCTTATAATTAATTCCAACAAAACTAAAGTGATGCACATCAGACCTAGGCACATACCAAAATCTAATTTAAAAATTATTTTTCATAATTTTGATTGCCTTCATCGAGCTTGTACATCCACAACTAATCAAACCCTAAACGACCAATGTGAAACCACCATAGAGTTTGTGGAAACATACAAATATTTAGGTGTACACTTAGATCAACATTTTAAATGGAAAGCCCATATCGAACAGCTAACAAAAAGACTCAGGAAATGTATGTTTGCTCTGTATCACCTTAGTAATTGTTCACCGTACTTTGTACTAAGGCAAGCATATTTTTCTTTAGTAGAATCTCAATTGAGACATGGTACTACTGCGTGGGGAAAGTCTAAACATTGTAGAATATTGCAAATGTACCAAAACAGACTAGTAAAACTTATAAATAAAAATAAAACGAAAACATCAAACAACCAACAGAATCGAAATAATAACATAGCACTCACACCTTCCAATGACTTATACAAGTCCCTTGAAATACTAAACATCGATGGACTCTACAACACAACCATAGCTCGAGAATTCTTCAACAACCCAACCTTTTTAAAACGCATTAGCCACAGCAGGAATACACGAAGAAAAGCATCTGGCAAATACGAAGTTCCTAAATATCGCAACGATTATGGAAAATACTCTCTGGAAGTTACTCTACCAAATTTTTTAAATAAATTACCACTAAATATCATCAATAATAATAATAGCTTTAAAAGATGTAAAATGATAAAAAAATTTCTAATATCGAATTGAATTTTTTTATTGCATTTATTTATTTATTTCAAAACTTATCAATTCAATTCAATTCAAAAAAAAAAAAAAAAAAAAAAAAAAAAAAAAAAAAAAAAAAAAAAAAAAATTGAAATACTACAGCTTGGCTGATATACATCCTGCAGACAAACCGACATGGTTTCGCGGGACATTATACATAAGACAAATTGTATGAAAATGAAGAGATTTTTAAAAAATAAAATAAAAATAAAATAATTATTATTATTATTATTATTATTATTATTATTATTATTATTATTATTATTATTATTATTATTATTATTATTATTATTATTATTATTATTATTATTATTATTATTATTATTATTATTATTATTATTATTATTATTATTATTATTATTATTATTATTATTATTATTATTATTATTATTATTATTATTATTATTATTATTATTATTATTATTATTATTATTATTATTATTATTATTATTATTATTATTATTATTATTATTATTATTATTATTATTATTATTATTATTATTATTATTATTATTATTATTATTATTATTATTATTATTATTATTATTATTATTATTATTATTATTATTATTATTATTATTATTATTATTATTATTATTATTATTATTATTATTATTATTATTATTATTATTATTATTATTATTATTATTATTATTATTATTATTATTATTATTATTATTATTATTATTATTATTATTATTATTATTATTATTATTATTATTATTATTATTATTATTATTATTATTATTATTATTATTATTATTATTATTATTATTATTATTATTATTATTATTATTATTATTATTATTATTATTATTATTATTATTATTATTATTATTATTATTATTATTATTATTATTATTATTATTATTATTATTATTATTATTATTATTATTATTATTATTATTATTATTATTATTATTATTATTATTATTATTATTATTATTATTATTATTATTATTATTATTATTATTATTATTATTATTATTATTATTATTATTATTATTATTATTATTATTATTATTATTATTATTATTATTATTATTATTATTATTATTATTATTATTATTATTATTATTATTATTATTATTATTATTATTATTATTATTATTATTATTATTATTATTATTATTATTATTATTATTATTATTATTATTATTATTATTATTATTATTATTATTATTATTATTATTATTATTATTATTATTATTATTATTATTATTATTATTATTATTATTATTATTATTATTATTATTATTATTATTATTATTATTATTATTATTATTATTATTATTATTATTATTATTATTATTATTATTATTATTATTATTATTATTATTATTATTATTATTATTATTATTATTATTATTATTATTATTATTATTATTATTATTATTATTATTATTATTATTATTATTATTATTATTATTATTATTATTATTATTATTATTATTATTATTATTATTATTATTATTATTATTATTATTATTATTATTATTATTATTATTATTATTATTATTATTATTATTATTATTATTATTATTATTATTATTATTATTATTATTATTATTATTATTATTATTATTATTATTATTATTATTATTATTATTATTATTATTATTATTATTATTATTATTATTATTATTATTATTATTATTATTATTATTATTATTATTATTATTATTATTATTATTATTATTATTATTATTATTATTATTATTATTATTATTATTATTATTATTATTATTATTATTATTATTATTATTATTATTATTATTATTATTATTATTATTATTATTATTATTATTATTATTATTATTATTATTATTATTATTATTATTATTATTATTATTATTATTATTATTATTATTATTATTATTATTATTATTATTATTATTATTATTATTATTATTATTATTATTATTATTATTATTATTATTATTATTATTATTATTATTATTATTATTATTATTATTATTATTATTATTATTATTATTATTATTATTATTATTATTATTATTATTATTATTATTATTATTATTATTATTATTATTATTATTATTATTATTATTATTATTATTATTATTATTATTATTATTATTATTATTATTATTATTATTATTATTATTATTATTATTATTATTATTATTATTATTATTATTATTATTATTATTATTATTATTATTATTATTATTATTATTATTATTATTATTATTATTATTATTATTATTATTATTATTATTATTATTATTATTATTATTATTATTATTATTATTATTATTATTATTATTATTATTATTATTATTATTATTATTATTATTATTATTATTATTATTATTATTATTATTATTATTATTATTATTATTATTATTATTATTATTATTATTATTATTATTATTATTATTATTATTATTATTATTATTATTATTATTATTATTATTATTATTATTATTATTATTATTATTATTATTATTATTATTATTATTATTATTATTATTATTATTATTATTATTATTATTATTATTATTATTATTATTATTATTATTATTATTATTATTATTATTATTATTATTATTATTATTATTATTATTATTATTATTATTATTATTATTATTATTATTATTATTATTATTATTATTATTATTATTATTATTATTATTATTATTATTATTATTATTATTATTATTATTATTATTATTATTATTATTATTATTATTATTATTATTATTATTATTATTATTATTATTATTATTATTATTATTATTATTATTATTATTATTATTATTATTATTATTATTATTATTATTATTATTATTATTATTATTATTATTATTATTATTATTATTATTATTATTATTATTATTATTATTATTATTATTATTATTATTATTATTATTATTATTATTATTATTATTATTATTATTATTATTATTATTATTATTATTATTATTATTATTATTATTATTATTATTATTATTATTATTATTATTATTATTATTATTATTATTATTATTATTATTATTATTATTATTATTATTATTATTATTATTATTATTATTATTATTATTATTATTATTATTATTATTATTATTATTATTATTATTATTATTATTATTATTATTATTATTATTATTATTATTATTATTATTATTATTATTATTATTATTATTATTATTATTATTATTATTATTATTATTATTATTATTATTATTATTATTATTATTATTATTATTATTATTATTATTATTATTATTATTATTATTATTATTATTATTATTATTATTATTATTATTATTATTATTATTATTATTATTATTATTATTATTATTATTATTATTATTATTATTATTATTATTATTATTATTATTATTATTATTATTATTATTATTATTATTATTATTATTATTATTATTATTATTATTATTATTATTATTATTATTATTATTATTATTATTATTATTATTATTATTATTATTATTATTATTATTATTATTATTATTATTATTATTATTATTATTATTATTATTATTATTATTATTATTATTATTATTATTATTATTATTATTATTATTATTATTATTATTATTATTATTATTATTATTATTATTATTATTATTATTATTATTATTATTATTATTATTATTATTATTATTATTATTATTATTATTATTATTATTATTATTATTATTATTATTATTATTATTATTATTATTATTATTATTATTATTATTATTATTATTATTATTATTATTATTATTATTATTATTATTATTATTATTATTATTATTATTATTATTATTATTATTATTATTATTATTATTATTATTATTATTATTATTATTATTATTATTATTATTATTATTATTATTATTATTATTATTATTATTATTATTATTATTATTATTATTATTATTATTATTATTATTATTATTATTATTATTATTATTATTATTATTATTATTATTATTATTATTATTATTATTATTATTATTATTATTATTATTATTATTATTATTATTATTATTATTATTATTATTATTATTATTATTATTATTATTATTATTATTATTATTATTATTATTATTATTATTATTATTATTATTATTATTATTATTATTATTATTATTATTATTATTATTATTATTATTATTATTATTATTATTATTATTATTATTATTATTATTATTATTATTATTATTATTATTATTATTATTATTATTATTATTATTATTATTATTATTATTATTATTATTATTATTATTATTATTATTATTATTATTATTATTATTATTATTATTATTATTATTATTATTATTATTATGGTAGGGCCGAGCTCAGGCTACTATCGGGGTCAGCAGGTGGCGGATGGCTGAACGACCTAAAGGTTAGCTGTGAAAAATAAGCAGCCCCCGACCACGAGCGGTGAAGACCGAGGACATGCTACAAAAAGGCATTTATAGCCAACGACGTCTTCGCGACATGGCGAATGGATGCCGCCAGTTGACTAAGTATCCACCCACAGGGGTGCTCTACAGATAGATGCAATCTGGGGAGTGATGCCCCCGTGGATTCCCCAATCAAGGGGACTTTGACCCTGGCGCGTACACTGGAACATGATTTTGATAACCGATTTGGATTGATGCTACGAGCTGACGGCTGTGGTATTCTGTTACCTGAGTAGGAGGGAGTGACATCCCTCTCGAAATGGCTTTCAGGCTAATGCCACCGCTGCCTCCGTCCCGTTAAACCCCTGGCAGGCCTTAGGGAACGATCTGTGCCTCGTAACCATTAAGTTGGTAATGTAGGTTCTGTTGATACGATATCCAGATTAATGCCCGACCTGGCTCTGAACGCAAGTACTCATAAGGTCTTGCGTCAACCCTCGCGAGGACCTCACTGCTTGCAAAGGGACCCTCGGGGTCATCGCTCTGCGAAAGGGCGACTACATTATCGGACACAGACAACGGCTCTAAGTGGGGACCCGATTAAAATGGAAACACCCATTAACATAGCAGCAGAGGAGATGGAATCGATCTTTGGAAGAAGATCGAAAGTACATCGATCACCGGTAAATTCTCCACTAGCCTCCGGGCCCAGTGTCGAGAAAGAGAAGGAGGTAAGAAGTATAGCGTTAGACTGTACCCCAGCGGAGAACAACGCGGAGACATGCGAGAACAGCACCAGTTCTCCTAGACAAGAGTTCATCTTGAAGATGCGACTTTCGGAGGAGGAGGCGCTTGAAAAGTGCAAGAAAGTCCTTCGCCAGATGCGACTAGCTATAGGAAGGCAGAAGAACATTAGCAGGGATGTCCAAAATGGTGTGTCTGAGATAGAGGAAATCTTGGACATTATTGGGAGCTACCGCAAAAACTGGAAGGCCGCGGAGAAGCAGAAACAGCAAAGCAGGCCAATAATAGCGGAGACTCCCACGACATCAACCAACATGTCGACGCCTTCTACGGCGCAAAACAAGAGGAGCGCGCCGAGTCCAGTCGAAGAAAATCCTGGCAAAAAGAAGAAGGATAAAGCTGTAGAGGTGAGACCACCGGCGAAAACAGCCGGAAAGAGGAAGCCCGACAAAGAGGCTGAGAAGAAGAAGCCCGAAGAAGAGGCAAGAACGTCAAGGAGGAACCCGCGGCGAAAACCGCGCGCTCGGAGACCACGGAAACCCAGGCAGCGACCAGAGGCCGTGTTAATCAAGCCGAAGGAGGGGCATAGTTACGCGGACGTGCTCAGGGACCTCAGGCGAAACGCGAAACCGGAGGAAGCCGAGGTCGCCATCCGCTCCGTCCAGAAAACGAGAACGGGTGCAGTTCTTCTCGTGATGGGCAGAGGAGGAAACAAGGAGGTGTTCTGCGAGTCCCTCAAAGGCGTCCTTAAGGAGGCTGCAGTCGTGCAGGACATGAAACCGAAGGCGACAATTGAGATCCGTGACTTGGACTCCCTCTCGACCGCCGACGAGATCACTGAAGCAGTGATCAAGGCAACGGGAACGACAGCTGGAGAAGTGACTGTGCAGCTGACAGCACTTAATTCGAAGGAGCAGAGGAGGGCCTTCGTTTCTCTGCCAACTAGCTGCGTCAATATTTTGTTGAAGACCAGCAGGCTCCTGATAGGAATGACGAATTGTCGGCTAAACTATCGGGATGAAAGAAAGCGCTGCTTCAGATGTTTTGGAGCCGGCCACCTACAGTGGGAGTGCAAGGGACCCGACAGGAAAGGAATGGGACTATGCATTAGATGCGGCGAGAGTGGGCACAAGATGAAGGAGTGCCGTAACCCTCGGAAATGCTGTATTTGCTCGCAGAGGGGAAAAGGCCCGACCGATCATCTCCCTGGGTCAGAGAGATGTAAAGGAGGCAAACAGCAGGCATGCTGAGAATACTGCAGGCCAACATGCACAGGTGTAAAGTCGCACATGATCTCCTATCACAGATAGTCGCAGAACAACGTGCTGACATCGTGATTATAAGCGAGCAATATGGAAGGAGAGATCAAGGGTCCTGGCTGGAGGATCCCACAAAAACAGCTGCTATCTGGATCCCATACCGCAATGGCATCTCACCAGTAAAGAGCGGAAGTGGAGACGGTTACGTCTGGGTGCAGTTAAACCACTTTACGCTGTTTAGCTGCTACCTCACTCCTAGTGACAGCATCGACGCCTACGAGGCAAAACTCGATGAGATCGAGGACACAATGCGTGGATTAGACGGCCATCACGTAGTAGCTGGCGATTTCAACTCTCGAGCGGTGGAATGGGGCATGCCAACAACCAACCCAAGAGGGAGACGAGTTCTAGACATGGCCGCAAGAACCGGTTTACTCGTTGTAAACACTGGAGACGTGCCAACCTTTAGGCGACCCGGCTGCGAAGGCACTATACCGGACATCACCCTTGCGTCCGAGGAAATCATCGGAAAAATAACAGAGTGGAGCGTACTGGAAACTTACACGGCAAGCGATCACCAGTACATTATGTTCTCCTTCAATACTGGAGGGAACACAGTTAACGAGGAAAGGAGCACCAGTACACGAAAGTGGAACGTGAGCAAGCTCGACTCCTCAAAACTCCTGGCGGAAATCGACCGGCAAGCCGTGTGGTCAGAGCTGGATGAACTAGACGTTCCGTCGACAGTGGAACGGGCGATGGAAATCATAGAGTACGGATGTAAGAAATCCATGCCAAAACTCAAAAGGCCGAGGGGAAATAAAACCGCAGTGCACTGGTGGAATGATGCCATAGCTGAGCAACGAAGCAACTGCATCAAACTAAGACGCAGATACACGAGAGCTCGTCGCAGGGGCACGGCTGAGACAGAACACGCTCTTTACAAGGAGGCAAAAAAGATACTCGCTGCCGAAATAGAAAGGAGCAAGAAAGAAAAGTGGGAGGAACTAAGAGAAGATATTAACCGAAATCCTTGGGGCCTCGGATACAAAATTGTGATGGAGAAGCTCGGCACACGGAGCCCAACAGCGGTGATGGACGGGAGAACAATGGAGAATATAGTCCATACACTCTTTCCCCGACACGACCGTATAGAAGACGAAGTTAATGAAGAGCCAACGGAAAACATAAACCCGTTCACGATAGAGGAGCTAAAGAATGCAGCCCGCAGCCTCCAGAGCAGAAAAGCCCCCGGCCCCGACGGAATACCGTCCGAGGTAATCAGGCTGATAGCCGAGAATAGACCCGAATTTCTTCTTGAAATGTTTAATCGGTGTCTAATGGCAGGTGTTTTTCCGGAAGTATGGAAGCGACAAAAGCTGGTGCTCATAAGCAAAGGCAAAGGTGATCCAATATCCCCATCCACATACAGACCACTATGTATGCTGGATACGGCCGGCAAGCTTTTGGAGAGACTACTGAAGCCACGGCTCCAGGACGCCATCATCGAGGGAGGTGGACTCTCAATGAGACAACATGGCTTCCGGGCAGGAATGTCCACGATCGGAGCCCTCAGAGATGTGGTGGAGATAGTAGAGGTGGCTAGGCAAAGGAACCACTACTCCAGGCCAATTGTCCTCTTGGCCACACTGGATGTGAAGAACGCTTTCAACAGCCTTAGATGGTCTGACGTCCTCAAATCGCTCAGAGAGGACTTTAATATCCCGGCGTACCTGATGAGAATAATGAGAAGTTACTTGAGTGACAGGGTACTTATCTATAATTCTCAAGATGGAACGAGTGAATATGAGGTCACATCAGGAGCGGCGCAGGGCTCCATACTCGGACCGGACCTCTGGAATGCCAGTTATGATGGAATACTGCGAATGGAAATGCCAGACGGAACCCTTCTAGTAGGATATGCTGATGACATTGCTGCAGTCATCACGGCAAGAGACACGGAAGGCGCTGAGCGCAAATTACGGCAGGTGATGCTAAGGGCAAGGGACTGGCTAGATTCCCATGGCCTACAACTTGCGATGCAGAAAACGGAACTACTTCTCCTAACGAGAAAAAAAATCCCAGTGGAAGTGGATATGCGTATAGACGATATACTGGTGAAGACCAAGAGATCGATCAAATATCTAGGAATCCGACTAGATACAAAGCTGACCTACGCAGAGCAAATACGGCACGCGACAACAAAAGCCTCAAAGATAACGGCGCAACTTAGTCGACTGATGGCAAACATAGGTGGGCCTCTCCCAAGCAGGCGCAGACTCTTAATGGAGACATGCAATAGCATCCTCCTCTATGGAAGCGAAATATGGGGCCAGACACTGCAGACGGCATACCGAGCGAAATCCCTGCTCTCGGTACAGAGGACGGCGGCACTTAGAGTCATATCATCCTACCGGACAGTGTCGGAGCCCGCAGCCCTTGTAATAGCCGGAATGGTTCCGATAGACCTGCAGGCCATGCAGCGCGCCAGGCTCTACACCGAGAGGTCCAACACTCAAAGAATACAGGACGGGGCCCAAATGGATCATACACAGGCCATACGAGAGGAGACTACCGAGAGATGGCAACAAAGGTGGACTAGCGAAAATCGGGCCAGATGGACGCGACGATTAATACCCGATGTACGGATATGGAAAGAAAGGAAGCACGGCGACGTCAACTATTACGTCACACAGATGTTAACAGGACATGGTTACTTCCGGAAATACCTGCATAAAATGGGCAAATGCTCCTCAAGCAAGTGTATTTATGAGGAGGTTGAAGTTGAAGACGATGTGGAGCACACTTTTTTCCACTGCGAGCGCTGGGTTGAAAGACGCAGCGAGTTGGAAGCAGCGATTGGCGACGTTACGCCTGAGACAATAGTCCAAAAAATGCTGGAGGACGAGAGAAAGTGGGAGGCGGTGAAGAGATATGCCGAACAAGTACTGCGCAGGAAGAAAGCTGACCTGGACGCAGCGGCGTAGAGTATAAATGCGGAGGTCTGGACGCAGACACAATGAAGACGAAATGGATAATCACCAGATATGGGGTCCACCTCGAAGTAATGCGAAAGCGGTTCCGAGGTGGAATTAACTCCCAGGGGTGTCACAGGGTGGGTTTTTAGCCGGTACCGTTGACTACGGAGCCCGGCATAAGGCGAGAGACGTACTCGTCACATGCGTAAAGCATTTTCCCATCCTGACCCGCAAAAAAAAAAAAAATTATTATTATTATTATTATTATTATTATTATTATTATTATTATTATTATTATTATTATTATTATTATTATTATTATTATTATTATTATTATTATTATTATTATTATTATTATTATTATTATTATTATTATTATTATTATTATTATTATTATTATTATTATTATTATTATTATTATTATGGTAGGGCCGAGCTCAGGCTACTATCGGGGTCAGCAGGTGGCGGATGGCTGAACGACCTAAAGGTTAGCTGTGAAAAATAAGCAGCCCCCGACCACGAGCGGCGAAGACCGAGGACATGCTACAAAAAGGCATTTATAGCCAACGACGTCTTCGCGACATGGCGAGTGGATGCCGCCAGTTGACTAAGTATCCACCCACAGGGGTGCTCTACAGATAGATGCAGTCTGGGGAGTGATGCCCCCGTGGATTCCCCAATCAAGGGGACTTTGACCCTGGCGCGTACACTGGAACATGATTTTGATAACCGATTTGGATTGATGCTACGAGCTGACGGCTGTGGTATTCTGTTACCTGAGTAGGAGGGAGTGACATCCCTCTCGAAATGGCTTTCAGGCTAATGCCACCGCTGCCTCCGTCCCGTTAAACCCCTGGCAGGCCTTAGGGAACGATCTGTGCCTCGTAACCATTAAGTTGGTAATGTAGGTTCTGTTGATACGATATCCAGATTAATGCCCGACCTGGCTCTGAACGCAAGTACTCATAAGGTCTTGTGTCAACCCTCGCGAGGACCTCACTGCTTGCAAAGGGACCCTCGGGGTCATCGCTCTGCGAAAGGGCGACTACATTATCGGACACAGACAACGGCTCTAAGTGGGGACCCGATTAAAATGGAAACACCCATTAACATAGCAGCAGAGGAGATGGAATCGATCTTTGGAAGAAGATCGAAAGTACATCGATCACCGGTAAATTCTCCACTAGCCTCCGGGCCCAGTGCCGAGAAAGAGAAGGAGGTAAGAAGTATAGCGTTAGACTGTACCCCAGCGGAGAACAACGCGGAGACATGCGAGAACAGCACCAGTTCTCCTAGACAAGAGTTCATCTTGAAGATGCGACTTTCGGAGGAGGAGGCGCTTGGAAAGTGCAAGAAAGTCCTTCGCCAGATGCGACTAGCTATAGGTAGGCAGAAGAACATTAGCAGGGATGTCCAAAATGGTGTGTCTGAGATAGAGGAAATCTTGGACATTATTGGGAGCTACCGCAAAAACTGGAAGGCCGCGGAGAAGCAGAAACAGCAAAGCAGGCCAATAATAGCGGAGACTCCCACGACATCAACCAACATGTCGACGCCTTCTACGGCGCAAAACAAGAGGAGCGCGCCGAGTCCAGTCGAAGAAAATCCTGGCAAAAAGAAGAAGGATAAAGCTGTAGAGGTGAGACCACCGGCGAAAACAGCCGGAAAGAGGAAGCCCGACAAAGAGGCTGAGAAGAAGAAGCCCGAAGAAGAGGCAAGAACGTCAAGGAGGAACCCGCGGCGAAAACCGCGCGCTCGGAGACCACGGAAACCCAGGCAGCGACCAGAGGCCGTGTTAATCAAGCCGAAGGAGGGGCATAGTTACGCGGACGTGCTCAGGGACCTCAGGCGAAACGCGAAACCGGAGGAAGCCGAGGTCGCCATCCGCTCCGTCCAGAAAACGAGAACGGGTGCAGTTCTTCTCGTGATGGGCAGAGGAGGAAACAAGGAGGTGTTCTGCGAGTCCCTCAAAGGCGTCCTTAAGGAGGCTGCAGTCGTGCAGGACATGAAACCGAAGGCGACAATTGAGATCCGTGACTTGGACTCCCTCTCGACCGCCGACGAGATCACTGAAGCAGTGATCAAGGCAACGGGAACGACAGCTGGAGAAGTGACTGTGCAGCTGACAGCACTTAATTCGAAGGAGCAGAGGAGGGCCTTCGTTTCTCTGCCAACTAGCTGCGTCAATATTTTGTTGAAGACCAGCAGGCTCCTGATAGGAATGACGAATTGTCGGCTAAACTATCGGGATGAAAGAAAGCGCTGCTTCAGATGTTTTGGAGCCGGCCACCTACAGTGGGAGTGCAAGGGACCCGACAGGAAAGGAATGGGACTATGCATTAGATGCGGCGAGAGTGGGCACAAGATGAAGGAGTGCCATAACCCTCGGAAATGCTGTATTTGCTCGCAGAGGGGAAAAGGCCCGACGGATCATCTTCCTGGGTCAGAGAGATGTAAAGGAGGCAAACAGCAGGCATGCTGAGAATACTGCAGGCCAACATGCACAGGTGTAAAGTCGCACATGATCTCCTATCACAGATAGTCGCAGAACAACGTGCTGACATCGTGATTATAAGCGAGCAATATGGAAGGAGAGATCAAGGGTCCTGGCTGGAGGATCCCACAAAAACAGCTGCTATCTGGATCCCATACCGCAATGGCATCTCACCAGTAAAGAGCGGAAGTGGAGACGGTTACGTCTGGGTGCAGTTAAACCACTTTACGCTGTTTAGCTGCTACCTCACTCCTAGTGACAGCATCGACGCCTACGAGGCAAAACTCGATGAGATCGAGGACACAATGCGTGGATTAGACGGCCATCACGTAGTAGCTGGCGATTTCAACTCTCGAGCGGTGGAATGGGGCATGCCAACAACCAACCCAAGAGGGAGACGAGTTCTAGACATGGCCGCAAGAACCGGTTTACTCGTTGTAAACACTGGAGACGTGCCAACCTTTAGGCGACCCGGCTGCGAAGGCACTATACCGGACATCACCCTTGCGTCCGAGGAAATCATCGGAAAAATAACAGAGTGGAGCGTACTGGAAACTTACACGGCAAGCGATCACCAGTACATTATGTTCTCCTTCAATACTGGAGGGAACACAGTTAACGAGGAAAGGAGCACCAGTACACGAAAGTGGAACGTGAGCAAGCTCGACTCCTCAAAACTCCTGGCGGAAATCGACCGGCAAGCCGTGTGGTCAGAGCTGGATGAACTAGACGTTCCGTCGACAGTGGAACGGGCGATGGAAATCATAGAGTACGGATGTAAGAAATCCATGCCAAAACTCAAAAGGCCGAGGGGAAATAAAACCGCAGTGCACTGGTGGAATGATGCCATAGCTGAGCAACGAAGCAACTGCATCAAACTAAGACGCAGATACACGAGAGCTCGTCGCAGGGGCACGGCTGAGACAGAACACGCTCTTTACAAGGAGGCAAAAAAGATACTCGCTGCCGAAATAGAAAGGAGCAAGAAAGAAAAGTGGGAGGAACTAAGAGAAGATATTAACCGAAATCCTTGGGGCCTCGGATACAAAATTGTGATGGAGAAGCTCGGCACACGGAGCCCAACAGCGGTGATGGACGGGAGAACAATGGAGAATATAGTCCATACACTCTTTCCCCGACACGACCGTATAGAAGACGAAGTTAATGAAGAGCCAACGGAAAACATAAACCCGTTCACGATAGAGGAGCTAAAGAATGCAGCCCGCAGCCTCCAGAGCAGAAAAGCCCCCGGCCCCGACGGAATACCGTCCGAGGTAATCAGGCTGATAGCCGAGAATAGACCCGAATTTCTTCTTGAAATGTTTAATCGGTGTCTAATGGCAGGTGTTTTTCCGGAAGTATGGAAGCGACAAAAGCTGGTGCTCATAAGCAAAGGCAAAGGTGATCCAATATCCCCATCCACATACAGACCACTATGTATGCTGGATACGGCCGGCAAGCTTTTGGAGAGACTACTGAAGCCACGGCTCCAGGACGCCATCATCGAGGGAGGTGGACTCTCAATGAGACAACATGGCTTCCGGGCAGGAATGTCCACGATCGGAGCCCTCAGAGATGTGGTGGAGATAGTAGAGGTGGCTAGGCAAAGGAACCACTACTCCAGGCCAATTGTCCTCTTGGCCACACTGGATGTGAAGAACGCTTTCAACAGCCTTAGATGGTCTGACGTCCTCAAATCGCTCAGAGAGGACTTTAATATCCCGGCGTACCTGATGAGAATAATGAGAAGTTACTTGAGTGACAGGGTACTTATCTATAATTCTCAAGATGGAACGAGTGAATATGAGGTCACATCAAGAGCGGCGCAGGGCTCCATACTCGGACCGGACCTCTGGAATGCCAGTTATGATGGAATACTGCGAATGGAAATGCCAGACGGAACCCTTCTAGTAGGATATGCTGATGACATTGCTGCAGTCATCACGGCAAGAGACACGGAAGGCGCTGAGCGCAAATTACGGCAGGTGATGCTAAGGGCAAGGGACTGGCTAGATTCCCATGGCCTACAACTTGCGATGCAGAAAACGGAACTACTTCTCCTAACGAGAAAAAAAATCCCAGTGGAAGTGGATATGCGTATAGACGATATACTGGTGAAGACCAAGAGATCGATCAAATATCTAGGAATCCGACTAGATACAAAGCTGACCTACGCAGAGCAAATACGGCACGCGACAACAAAAGCCTCAAAGATAACGGCGCAACTTAGTCGACTGATGGCAAACATAGGTGGGCCTCTCCCAAGCAGGCGCAGACTCTTAATGGAGACATGCAATAGCATCCTCCTCTATGGAAGCGAAATATGGGGCCAGACACTGCAGACGGCATACCGAGCGAAATCCCTGCTCTCGGTACAGAGGACGGCGGCACTTAGAGTCATATCATCCTACCGGACAGTGTCGGAGCCCGCAGCCCTTGTAATAGCCGGAATGGTTCCGATAGACCTGCAGGCCATGCAGCGCGCCAGGCTCTACACCGAGAGGTCCAACACTCAAAGAATACAGGACGGGGCCCAAATGGATCATACACAGGCCATACGAGAGGAGACTACCGAGAGATGGCAACAAAGGTGGACTAGCGAAAATCGGGCCAGATGGACGCGACGATTAATACCCGATGTACGGATATGGAAAGAAAGGAAGCACGGCGACGTCAACTATTACGTCACACAGATGTTAACAGGACATGGTTACTTCCGGAAATACCTGCATAAAATGGGCAAATGCTCCTCAAGCAAGTGTATTTATGAGGAGGTTGAAGTTGAAGACGATGTGGAGCACACTTTTTTCCACTGCGAGCGCTGGGTTGAAAGACGCAGCGAGTTGGAAGCAGCGATTGGCGACGTTACGCCTGAGACAATAGTCCAAAAAATGCTGGAGGACGAGAGAAAGTGGGAGGCGGTGAAGAGATATGCCGAACAAGTACTGCGCAGGAAGAAAGCTGACCTGGACGCAGCGGCGTAGAGTATAAATGCGGAGGTCTGGACGCAGACACAATGAAGACGAAATGGATAATCACCAGATATGGGGTCCACCTCGAAGTAATGCGAAAGCGGTTCCGAGGTGGAATTAACTCCCAGGGGTGTCACAGGGTGGGTTTTTAGCCGGTACCGTTGACTACGGAGCCCGGCATAAGGCGAGAGACGTACTCGTCACATGCGTAAAGCATTTTCCCATCCTGACCCGCAAAAAAAAAAAAAATTATTATTATTATTATTATTATTATTATTATTATTATTATTATTATTATTATTATTATTATTATTATTATTATTATTATTATTATTATTATTATTATGGTAGGGCCGAGCTCAGGCTACTATCGGGGTCAGCAGGTGGCGGATGGCTGAACGACCTAAAGGTTAGCTGTGAAAAATAAGCAGCCCCCGACCACGAGCGGCGAAGACCGAGGACATGCTACAAAAAGGCATTTATAGCCAACGACGTCTTCGCGACATGGCGAGTGGATGCCGCCAGTTGACTAAGTATCCACCCACAGGGGTGCTCTACAGATAGATGCAGTCTGGGGAGTGATGCCCCCGTGGATTCCCCAATCAAGGGGACTTTGACCCTGGCGCGTACACTGGAACATGATTTTGATAACCGATTTGGATTGATGCTACGAGCTGACGGCTGTGGTATTCTGTTACCTGAGTAGGAGGGAGTGACATCCCTCTCGAAATGGCTTTCAGGCTAATGCCACCGCTGCCTCCGTCCCGTTAAACCCCTGGCAGGCCTTAGGGAACGATCTGTGCCTCGTAACCATTAAGTTGGTAATGTAGGTTCTGTTGATACGATATCCAGATTAATGCCCGACCTGGCTCTGAACGCAAGTACTCATAAGGTCTTGTGTCAACCCTCGCGAGGACCTCACTGCTTGCAAAGGGACCCTCGGGGTCATCGCTCTGCGAAAGGGCGACTACATTATCGGACACAGACAACGGCTCTAAGTGGGGACCCGATTAAAATGGAAACACCCATTAACATAGCAGCAGAGGAGATGGAATCGATCTTTGGAAGAAGATCGAAAGTACATCGATCACCGGTAAATTCTCCACTAGCCTCCGGGCCCAGTGCCGAGAAAGAGAAGGAGGTAAGAAGTATAGCGTTAGACTGTACCCCAGCGGAGAACAACGCGGAGACATGCGAGAACAGCACCAGTTCTCCTAGACAAGAGTTCATCTTGAAGATGCGACTTTCGGAGGAGGAGGCGCTTGGAAAGTGCAAGAAAGTCCTTCGCCAGATGCGACTAGCTATAGGTAGGCAGAAGAACATTAGCAGGGATGTCCAAAATGGTGTGTCTGAGATAGAGGAAATCTTGGACATTATTGGGAGCTACCGCAAAAACTGGAAGGCCGCGGAGAAGCAGAAACAGCAAAGCAGGCCAATAATAGCGGAGACTCCCACGACATCAACCAACATGTCGACGCCTTCTACGGCGCAAAACAAGAGGAGCGCGCCGAGTCCAGTCGAAGAAAATCCTGGCAAAAAGAAGAAGGATAAAGCTGTAGAGGTGAGACCACCGGCGAAAACAGCCGGAAAGAGGAAGCCCGACAAAGAGGCTGAGAAGAAGAAGCCCGAAGAAGAGGCAAGAACGTCAAGGAGGAACCCGCGGCGAAAACCGCGCGCTCGGAGACCACGGAAACCCAGGCAGCGACCAGAGGCCGTGTTAATCAAGCCGAAGGAGGGGCATAGTTACGCGGACGTGCTCAGGGACCTCAGGCGAAACGCGAAACCGGAGGAAGCCGAGGTCGCCATCCGCTCCGTCCAGAAAACGAGAACGGGTGCAGTTCTTCTCGTGATGGGCAGAGGAGGAAACAAGGAGGTGTTCTGCGAGTCCCTCAAAGGCGTCCTTAAGGAGGCTGCAGTCGTGCAGGACATGAAACCGAAGGCGACAATTGAGATCCGTGACTTGGACTCCCTCTCGACCGCCGACGAGATCACTGAAGCAGTGATCAAGGCAACGGGAACGACAGCTGGAGAAGTGACTGTGCAGCTGACAGCACTTAATTCGAAGGAGCAGAGGAGGGCCTTCGTTTCTCTGCCAACTAGCTGCGTCAATATTTTGTTGAAGACCAGCAGGCTCCTGATAGGAATGACGAATTGTCGGCTAAACTATCGGGATGAAAGAAAGCGCTGCTTCAGATGTTTTGGAGCCGGCCACCTACAGTGGGAGTGCAAGGGACCCGACAGGAAAGGAATGGGACTATGCATTAGATGCGGCGAGAGTGGGCACAAGATGAAGGAGTGCCATAACCCTCGGAAATGCTGTATTTGCTCGCAGAGGGGAAAAGGCCCGACGGATCATCTTCCTGGGTCAGAGAGATGTAAAGGAGGCAAACAGCAGGCATGCTGAGAATACTGCAGGCCAACATGCACAGGTGTAAAGTCGCACATGATCTCCTATCACAGATAGTCGCAGAACAACGTGCTGACATCGTGATTATAAGCGAGCAATATGGAAGGAGAGATCAAGGGTCCTGGCTGGAGGATCCCACAAAAACAGCTGCTATCTGGATCCCATACCGCAATGGCATCTCACCAGTAAAGAGCGGAAGTGGAGACGGTTACGTCTGGGTGCAGTTAAACCACTTTACGCTGTTTAGCTGCTACCTCACTCCTAGTGACAGCATCGACGCCTACGAGGCAAAACTCGATGAGATCGAGGACACAATGCGTGGATTAGACGGCCATCACGTAGTAGCTGGCGATTTCAACTCTCGAGCGGTGGAATGGGGCATGCCAACAACCAACCCAAGAGGGAGACGAGTTCTAGACATGGCCGCAAGAACCGGTTTACTCGTTGTAAACACTGGAGACGTGCCAACCTTTAGGCGACCCGGCTGCGAAGGCACTATACCGGACATCACCCTTGCGTCCGAGGAAATCATCGGAAAAATATCAGAGTGGAGCGTACTGGAAACTTACACGGCAAGCGATCACCAGTACATTATGTTCTCCTTCAATACTGGAGGGAACACAGTTAACGAGGAAAGGAGCACCAGTACACGAAAGTGGAACGTGAGCAAGCTCGACTCCTCAAAACTCCTGGCGGAAATCGACCGGCAAGCCGTGTGGTCAGAGCTGGATGAACTAGACGTTCCGTCGACAGTGGAACGGGTGATGGAAATCATAGAGTACGGATGTAAGAAATCCATGCCAAAACTCAAAAGGCCGAGGGGAAATAAAACCGCAGTGCACTGGTGGAATGATGCCATAGCTGAGCAACGAAGCAACTGCATCAAACTAAGACGCAGATACACGAGAGCTCGTCGCAGGGGCACGGCTGAGACAGAACACGCTCTTTACAAGGAGGCAAAAAAGATACTCGCTGCCGAAATAGAAAGGAGCAAGAAAGAAAAGTGGGAGGAACTAAGAGAAGATATTAACCGAAATCCTTGGGGCCTCGGATACAAAATTGTGATGGAGAAGCTCGGCACACGGAGCCCAACAGCGGTGATGGACGGGAGAACAATGGAGAATATAGTCCATACACTCTTTCCCCGACACGACCGTATAGAAGACGAAGTTAATGAAGAGCAAACGGAAAACATAAACCCGTTCACGAAAGAGGAGCTAAAGAATGCAGCCCGCAGCCTCCAGAGCAGAAAAGCCCCCGGCCCCGACGGAATACCGTCCGAGGTAATCAGGCTGATAGCCGAGAATAGACCCGAATTTCTTCTTGAAATGTTTAATCGGTGTCTAATGGCAGGTGTTTTTCCGGAAGTATGGAAGCGACAAAAGCTGGTGCTCATAAGCAAAGGCAAAGGTGATCCAATATCCCCATCCACATACAGACCACTATGTATGCTGGATACGGCCGGCAAGCTTTTGGAGAGACTACTGAAGCCACGGCTCCAGGACGCCATCATCGAGGGAGGTGGACTCTCAATGAGACAACATGGCTTCCGGGCAGGAATGTCCACGATCGGAGCCCTCAGAAATGTGGTGGAGATAGTAGAGGTGGCTAGGCAAAGGAACCACTACTCCAGGCCAATTGTCCTCTTGGCCACACTGGATGTGAAGAACGCTTTCAACAGCCTTAGATGGTCTGACGTCCTCAAATCGCTCAGAGAGGACTTTAATATCCCGGCGTACCTGATGAGAATAATGAGAAGTTACTTGAGTGACAGGGTACTTATCTATAATTCTCAAGATGGAACGAGTGAATATGAGGTCACATCAGGAGCGGCGCAGGGCTCCATACTCGGACCGGACCTCTGGAATGCCAGTTATGATGGAATACTGCGAATGGAAATGCCAGACGGAACCTTTCTAGTAGGATATGCTGATGACATTGCTGCAGTCATCACGGCAAGAGACACGGAAGGCGCTGAGCGCAAATTACGGCAGGTGATGCTAAGGGCAAGGGACTGGCTAGATTCCCATGGCCTACAACTTGCGATGCAGAAAACGGAACTACTTCTCCTAACGAGAAAAAATATCCCAGTGGAAGTGGATATGCGTATAGACGATATACTGGTGAAGACCAAGAGATCGATCAAATATCTAGGAATCCGACTAGATACAAAGCTGACCTACGCAGAGCAAATACGGCACGCGACAACAAAAGCCTCAAAGATAACGGCGCAACTTAGTCGACTGATGGCAAACATAGGTGGGCCTCTCCCAAGCAGGCGCAGACTCTTAATGGAGACATGCAATAGCATCCTCCTCTATGGAAGCGAAATATGGGGCCAGACACTGCAGACGGCATACCGAGCGAAATCCCTGCTCTCGGTACAGAGGACGGCGGCACTTAGAGTCATATCATCCTACCGGACAGTGTCGGAGCCCGCAGCCCTTGTAATAGCCGGAATGGTTCCGATAGACCTGCAGGCCATGCAGCGCGCCAGGCTCTACACCGAGAGGTCCAACACTCAAAGAATACAGGACGGGGCCCAAATGGATCATACACAGGCCATACGAGAGGAGACTACCGAGAGATGGCAACAAAGGTGGACTAGCGAAAATCGGGCCAGATGGACGCGACGATTAATACCCGATGTACGGATATGGAAAGAAAGGAAGCACGGCGACGTCAACTATTACGTCACACAGATGTTAACAGGACATGGTTACTTCCGGAAATACCTGCATAAAATGGGCAAATGCTCCTCAAGCAAGTGTATTTATGAGGAGGTTGAAGTTGAAGACGATGTGGAGCACACTTTTTTCCACTGCGAGCGCTGGGTTGAAAGACGCAGCGAGTTGGAAGCAGCGATTGGCGACGTTACGCCTGAGACAATAGTCCAAAAAATGCTGGAGGACGAGAGAAAGTGGGAGGCGGTGAAGAGATATGCCGAACAAGTACTGCGCAGGAAGAAAGCTGACCTGGACGCAGCGGCGTAGAGTATAAATGCGGAGGTCTGGACGCAGACACAATGAAGACGAAATGGATAATCACCAGATATGGGGTCCACCTCGAAGTAATGCGAAAGCGGTTCCGAGGTGGAATTAACTCCCAGGGGTGTCACAGGGTGGGTTTTTAGCCGGTACCGTTGACTACGGAGCCCGGCATAAGGCGAGAGACGTACTCGTCACATGCGTAAAGCATTTTCCCATCCTGACCCGCAAAAAAAAAAAAAAAAAAAAAAAAACAAGTAAAAGCGTGCTAAGTTCGGCCGGGCCGAATCTTATATACCCTCCACCATGGATCGCATTTGTCGAGTTCTTTTCCCGGCATCTCTTCTAAGGCAAAAAAGGATATAAGAAAAGAGTTACTCTGCTATTAAAACGATATCAAGATCACATATCACAATTAAATTATATGTTGGAGACCTGTGTAAAATTTCAGCCAATTCGTATAAGAATTGCGCCCATTGGGGCTCACGAAATAAAATAGAGAGAACGATTTATATGGGATCTGTATTGGGCTATAGACCGATTCAGACCATAATAAACACGTTTGTTGATGGTCATGAGAGGATCCGTCGTACAAAATTTCAGGCATATCGGATAATAATTGCGACTTCTAGGGGTCAAGAAGTCAAGATCCCAGATCGGTTTATATGGCAGCTATATCAGGTTATGAACCGATTTGAACCTTATTTGACACAGTTGTTGAAAGTAAAAATAAAATACGTCATGCAAAATTTCAGCCAAATCGGATAGGAATTGCGCCCTCTAGAGGCTCAAGAAGTCAAGACCCAAGATCGATTTATATGGCAGCTATATCAGATTATGGACCGATTTCAACCATACTTGGCACTGTTGTTGGATATCATAACAAAACACGTCGTGCAAAATTTCATTCTGATCGGATAAGAATTGCGCCCTCTAGAGGCTCAAGAAGTCAAGACCCAAGATCGGTTTATATGGCAGCTATATCAGGTTATGAACCGATTTGAACCACACTTGGCACAGTTGTTGGACATCATAACAAAACACGTCGTGCAAAATTTCATTCTGATCGGATAAGAATTGCGCACGCTAGAGGCTCAAGAAGTCAAGACCCAAGATCGGTTTATATGGCAGCTATATCAGGTTATGGACCGATTTGAACTATACTTGACACAGTTGTTGGATTTCATAACAGAACACGTCGTGCAAAATTTCATTCCAATCGGATAAGAATTGCGCACTCTAGAGGCTCAAGAAGTCAAGACCCAAGATCGGTTTATATGGCAGCTATATCAAAACATGGACCGATATGGCCCATTTACAATACCAACCGACCTACACTAATAAGAAGTATTTGTGCAAAATTTCAAGCGGCTAGCTTGACTCCTTCGGAAGTTAGCGTGCTTTCGACAGACAGACGGACGGACGGACGGACGGACGGACGGACGGACGGACGGACGGACGGACGGACAGACGGACGGACATGGCTAGATCGACATAAAATTTCACGACGATCAAGAATATATATACTTTATGGGGTCTCAGACGAATATTTCGAGTAGTTACAAACAGAATGACGAAATTAGTATACCCCCCATCTTATGGTGGAGGGTATAAAAAATTATTATTATTATTATTATTATTATTATTATTATTATTATTATTATTATTATTATTATTATTATTATTATTATTATTATTATTATGGTAGGGCCGAGCTCAGGCTACTATCGGGGTCAGCAGGTGGCGGATGGCTGAACGACCTAAAGGTTAGCTGTGAAAAATAAGCAGCCCCCGACCACGAGCGGTGAAGACCGAGGACATGCTACAAAAAGGCATTTATAGCCAACGACGTCTTCGCGACATGGCGAGTGGATGCCGCCAGTTGACTAAGTATCCACCCACAGGGGTGCTCTACAGATAGATGCAGTCTGGGGAGTGATGCCCCCGTGGATTCCCCAATCAAGGGGACTTTGACCCTGGCGCGTACACTGGAACATGATTTTGATGACCGATTTGGATTGATGCTACGAGCTGACGGCTGTGGTATTCTGTTACCTGAGTAGGAGGGAGTGACATCCCTCTCGAAATGGCTTTCAGGCTAATGCCACCGCTGCCTCCGTCCCGTTAAACCCCTGGCAGGCCTTAGGGAACGATCTGGGCCTCGTAACCATTAAGTTGGTAATGTAGGTTCTGTTGATACGATATCCAGATTAATGCCCGACCTGGCTCTGAACGCAAGTACTCATAAGGTCTTGCGTCAACCCTCGCGAGGACCTCACTGCTTGCAAAGGGACCCTCGGGGTCATCGCTCTGCGAAAGGGCGACTACATTATCGGACACAGACAACGGCTCTAAGTGGGGACCCGATTAAAATGGAAACACCCATTAACATAGCAGCAGAGGAGATGGAATCGATCTTTGGAAGAAGATCGAAAGTACATCGATCACCGGTAAATTCTCCACTAGCCTCCGGGCCCAGTGCCGAGAAAGAGAAGGAGGTAAGAAGTATAGCGTTAGACTGTACCCCAGCGGAGAACAACGCGGAGACATGCGAGAACAGCACCAGTTCTCCTAGACAAGAGTTCATCTTGAAGATGCGACTTTCGGAGGAGGAGGCGCTTGGAAAGTGCAAGAAAGTCCTTCGCCAGATGCGACTAGCTATAGGTAGGCAGAAGAACATTAGCAGGGATGTCCAAAATGGTGTGTCTGAGATAGAGGAAATCTTGGACATTATTGGGAGCTACCGCAAAAACTGGAAGGCCGCGGAGAAGCAGAAACAGCAAAGCAGGCCAATAATAGCGGAGACTCCCACGACATCAACCAACATGTCGACGCCTTCTACGGCGCAAAACAAGAGGAGCGCGCCGAGTCCAGTCGAAGAAAATCCTGGCAAAAAGAAGAAGGATAAAGCTGTAGAGGTGAGACCACCGGCGAAAACAGCCGGAAAGAGGAAGCCCGACAAAGAGGCTGAGAAGAAGAAGCCCGAAGAAGAGGCAAGAACGTCAAGGAGGAACGCGCGGCGAAAACCGCGCGCTCGGAGACCACGGAAACCCAGGCAGCGACCAGAGGCCGTGTTAATCAAGCCGAAGGAGGGGCATAGTTACGCGGACGTGCTCAGGGACCTCAGGCGAAACGCGAAACCGGAGGAAGCCGAGGTCGCCATCCGCTCCGTCCAGAAAACGAGAACGGGTGCAGTTCTTCTCGTGATGGGCAGAGGAGGAAACAAGGAGGTGTTCTGCGAGTCCCTCAAAGGCGTCCTTAAGGAGGCTGCAGTCGTGCAGGACATGAAACCGAAGGCGACAATTGAGATCCGTGACTTGGACTCCCTCTCGACCGCCGACGAGATCACTGAAGCAGTGATCAAGGCAACGGGAACGACAGCTGGAGAAGTGACTGTGCAGCTGACAGCACTTAATTCGAAGGAGCAGAGGAGGGCCTTCGTTTCTCTGCCAACTAGCTGCGTCAATATTTTGTTGAAGACCAGCAGGCTCCTGATAGGAATGACGAATTGTCGGCTAAACTATCGGGATGAAAGAAAGCGCTGCTTCAGATGTTTTGGAGCCGGCCACCTACAGTGGGAGTGCAAGGGACCCGACAGGAAAGGAATGGGACTATGCATTAGATGCGGCGAGAGTGGGCACAAGATGAAGGAGTGCCATAACCCTCGGAAATGCTGTATTTGCTCGCAGAGGGGAAAAGGCCCGACGGATCATCTTCCTGGGTCAGAGAGATGTAAAGGAGGCAAACAGCAGGCATGCTGAGAATACTGCAGGCCAACATGCACAGGTGTAAAGTCGCACATGATCTCCTATCACAGATAGTCGCAGAACAACGTGCTGACATCGTGATTATAAGCGAGCAATATGGAAGGAGAGATCAAGGGTCCTGGCTGGAGGATCCCACAAAAACAGCTGCTATCTGGATCCCATACCGCAATGGCATCTCACCAGTAAAGAGCGGAAGTGGAGACGGTTACGTCTGGGTGCAGTTAAACCACTTTACGCTGTTTAGCTGCTACCTCACTCCTAGTGACAGCATCGACGCCTACGAGGCAAAACTCGATGAGATCGAGGACACAATGCGTGGATTAGACGGCCATCACGTAGTAGCTGGCGATTTCAACTCTCGAGCGGTGGAATGGGGCATGCCAACAACCAACCCAAGAGGGAGACGAGTTCTAGACATGGCCGCAAGAACCGGTTTACTCGTTGTAAACACTGGAGACGTGCCAACCTTTAGGCGACCCGGCTGCGAAGGCACTATACCGGACATCACCCTTGCGTCCGAGGAAATCATCGGAAAAATAACAGAGTGGAGCGTACTGGAAACTTACACGGCAAGCGATCACCAGTACATTATGTTCTCCTTCAATACTGGAGGGAACACAGTTAACGAGGAAAGGAGCACCAGTACACGAAAGTGGAACGTGAGCAAGCTCGACTCCTCAAAACTCCTGGCGGAAATCGACCGGCAAGCCGTGTGGTCAGAGCTGGATGAACTAGACGTTCCGTCGACAGTGGAACGGGTGATGGAAATCATAGAGTACGGATGTAAGAAATCCATGCCAAAACTCAAAAGGCCGAGGGGAAATAAAACCGCAGTGCACTGGTGGAATGATGCCATAGCTGAGCAACGAAGCAACTGCATCAAACTAAGACGCAGATACACGAGACAGAACACGCTCTTTACAAGGAGGCAAAAAAGATACTCGCTGCCGAAATAGAAAGGAGCAAGAAAGAAAAGTGGGAGGAACTAAGAGAAGATATTAACCGAAATCCTTGGGGCCTCGGATACAAAATTGTGATGGAGAAGCTCGGCACACGGAGCCCAACAGCGGTGATGGACGGGAGAACAATGGAGAATATAGTCCATACACTCTTTCCCCGACACGACCGTATAGAAGACGAAGTTAATGAAGAGCCAACGGAAAACATAAACCCGTTCACGATAGAGGAGCTAAAGAATGCAGCCCGCAGCCTCCAGAGCAGAAAAGCCCCCGGCCCCGACGGAATACCGCCCGAGGTAATCAGGCTGATAGCCGAGAATAGACCCGAATTTCTTCTTGAAATGTTTAATCGGTGTCTAATGGCAGGTGTTTTTCCGGAAGTATGGAAGCGACAAAAGCTGGTGCTCATAAGCAAAGGCAAAGGTGATCCAATATCCCCATCCACATACAGACCACTATGTATGCTGGATACGGCCGGCAAGCTTTTGGAGAGACTACTGAAGCCACGGCTCCAGGACGCCATCATCGAGGGAGGTGGACTCTCAATGAGACAACATGGCTTCCGGGCAGGAATGTCCACGATCGGAGCCCTCAGAGATGTGGTGGAGATAGTAGAGGTGGCTAGGCAAAGGAACCACTACTCCAGGCCAATTGTCCTCTTGGCCACACTGGATGTGAAGAACGCTTTCAACAGCCTTAGATGGTCTGACGTCCTCAAATCGCTCAGAGAGGACTTTAATATCCCGGCGTACCTGATGAGAATAATGAGAAGTTACTTGAGTGACAGGGTACTCACCTATAATTCTCAAGATGGAACGAGTGAATATGAGGTCACATCAGGAGCGGCGCAGGGCTCCATACTCGGACCGGACCTCTGGAATGCCAGTTATGATGGAATATTGCGAATGGAAATGCCAGACGGAACCTTTCTAGTAGGATATGCTGATGACATTGCTGCAGTCATCACGGCAAGAGACACGGAAGGCGCTGAGCGCAAATTACGGCAGGTGATGCTAAGGGCAAGGGACTGGCTAGATTCCCATGGCCTACAACTTGCGATGCAGAAAACGGAACTACTTCTCCTAACGAGAAAAAATATCCCAGTGGAAGTGGATATGCGTATAGACGATATACTGGTGAAGACCAAGAGATCGATCAAATATCTAGGAATCCGACTAGATACAAAGCTGACCTACGCAGAGCAAATACGGCACGCGACAACAAAAGCCTCAAAGATAACGGCGCAACTTAGTCGACTGATGGCAAACATAGGTGGGCCTCTCCCAAGCAGGCGCAGACTCTTAATGGAGACATGCAATAGCATCCTCCTCTATGGAAGCGAAATATGGGGCCAGACACTGCAGACGGCATACCGAGCGAAATCCCTGCTCTCGGTACAGAGGACGGCGGCACTTAGAGTCATATCATCCTACCGGACAGTGTCGGGGCCCGCAGCCCTTGTAATAGCCGGAATGGTTCCGATAGACCTGCAGGCCATGCAGCGCGCCAGGCTCTACACCGAGAGGTCCAACACTCAAAGAATACAGGACGGGGCCCAAATGGATCATACACAGGCCATACGAGAGGAGACTACCGAGAGATGGCAACAAAGGTGGACTAGCGAAAATCGGGCCAGATGGACGCGACGATTAATACCCGATGTACGGATATGGAAAGAAAGGAAGCACGGCGACGTCAACTATTACGTCACACAGATGTTAACAGGAAATGGTTACTTCCGGAAATACCTGCATAAAATGGGCAAATGCTCCTCAAGCAAGTGTATTTATGAGGAGGTTGAAGTTGAAGACGATGTGGAGCACACTTTTTTCCACTGCGAGCGCTGGGTTGAAAGACGCAGCGAGTTGGAAGCAGCGATTGGCGACGTTACGCCTGAGACAATAGTCCAAAAAATGCTGGAGGACGAGGGAAAGTGGGAGGCGGTGAAGAGATATGCCGAACAAGTACTGCGCAGGAAGAAAGCTGACCTGGACGCAGCGGCGTAGAGTATAAATGCGGAGGTCTGGACGCAGACACAATGAAGACGAAATGGATAATCACCAGACACGGGGTCCACCTCGAAGTAATGCGAAAGCGGTTCCGAGGTGGAATTAACTCCCAGGGGTGTCACAGGGTGGGTTTTTAGCCGGTACCGTTGACTACGGAGCCCGGCATAAGGCGAGAGACGTACTCGTCACATGCGTAAAGCATTTTCCCATCCTGACCCGCAAAAAAAAAAAAAAAAAAAAAAAAAATTATTATTATTATTATTATTATTATTATTATTATTATAATTATTATTATTATTATTATTATTATTATTATTATTATTATTATTATTATTATTATTATTATTATTATTATTATTATTATTATTATTATTATTATTATTATTATTATTATTATTATTATTATTATTATTATTATTATTATTATTATTCCCATCCTGACCCGCAAAAAAAAAAAAAAAAAAAAAAATTATTATTATTATTATTATTATTATTATTATTATTATTATTATTATTATTATTATTATTATTATTATTATTATTATTATTATTATTATTATTATTATTATTATTATTATTATTATTATTATTATTATGTCCGGTTTGGGGTATTGGCCCTAAAAACTATATTTCACTCTCTTAAAGACCCAAATTGTCTTGGAGAGAATACGTCCTATTTGGGGGTTCCTATGGTGGTAAGACGTCCCCTAGACAGTTGGCCCCTAATGTTAATATCAAATGCGTGGTCTACTCCCACATACCTTTAATTTGAGCCCAATATTTCCATAGTCAGCAAACATGACAGGCTTGGGGGGTGTTTTGGGGAATGGGGGCCACTCAGTGAGTTGGCCTTGAAAATATATATCGGATTCGTGTTCCACTTTATAAACCCTCTTGTTTGAGCCTCATATTGCAACAGTCAGAAAAAACAAGTCAAAACGTGCTAAGTTCGGCCGGGCCGAATCTTATATACCCTCCACCATGGATCGCATTTGTCGAGTTCTCTTCCCGGCATCTCTTCTTAGGCAAAACAGGATATAAGAAAAGATTTGCTCTGCTATTAGAGCGATATCAAGATATGGTCCTGTTTGGACCACAATTAAATTATATGTTGGAGACCTGTGTAAAATGTCAGCCAATTCGAATAAGAATTGCGCTCTTTGTGAGCTCAAAAAGTAAAATAGAGATATCGATTTATATGGGAGCTGTATCGGGCTATAGACCGATTCAGACCATAATAAACACGTATGTTAATGGTCATGAGAGAATACGTCGTAAAAAATTTCAGGCAAATCGGATAATAATTGCGACCTCTAGAGGCTCAAGAAGTCAAGATACCAGATCGGTTTATATGGCAGCTATATCAGGTTATGAACCGACTTGTACTTTATTTGCCATAGTTGTTGAAAGTAACAATAAAAACGTCTTGCGAAATTTCAGCCAAATCGGATAGGAATTGCGCCCTCTAGAAGCTCAAGTAGTAAAGTCCCCAGATCTGTTTATATGACAGCTATATCAGGTTATGAACCGATTTGAACCATATTTGGCACAGTTGTTGGATATCATAACAAAATACTACCTGCCAAAATTCATTCAAATTGGATAAGAATTGCGCTCTCTAGAGGCTCAAGAAGTCAAGATCCCAGATCGGTTAATATGTCAGCTATATCTGGTTATAGACCAATTTGAATCATACTTGGCACAGATGTTGGATATCATAACAAAACACGTCGTGCAAAATTTCATTCCAATCGTATAAGAATTGCGCACTCTAGAGGCTCAAGAAGTCAAGACCCAAGATCGGTTTATATGGCAGCTATATCAAAACATGGACCGATATGGCCCATTTACAATACCAACCGACCTACGCTAATAGGAAGTATTTGTGCAAAATTTCAAGTGACTAACTTTACTCCTTCGGAAGTTAGCGTGCTTTCGACAGACAGACGGACGGACGGACGGACAGACGGACGGACATGGCTAGATCGACATAAAATGTCGCGACGATCAAGAATATATATACTTTATGGGGTCTCAGACGAATATTTCGAGTAGTTACAAACAGAATGACGAAATTAGTATACCCCCCATCTTATGGTGGAGGGTATAAAAACATTTTCAAAATCTTTCCACAACTGTGAAATGCATAAAGATAATTTAATTTTTTTTATGTTGGGCTCCGAAACTGACTTCGATATACTCTTGAAGAATTTTTGGTTGATTTTCCCCTTTCTATCGTAATTTTTTTCTATGCCGAATTATCGTTGTGTTTTTCATACAAGTTGAAAGGCATAGATTTATTCTACATACCAAACTCCTGCTATAACATCAAAACTTAAAGCTTCTACGAACCGAGTAGGGATAATCGAGAGTCCGGTTTATATGGGAGCTATATCAGGTTATAGATTGATTTAGACCGTACTTGGCACAGTTGTTGGAAGTCATAGTAGAACATCACATGCAAAATTTCAGCCAAATCGGACAAAATTTGCGGCTTTTAATGGCTCAAGAAGTCATATCGGCAGATCGGTTTATATGGGACCTATATCAGGTTACATACCATTCTCACCATACTTTGCACAATTGTTGGAAATCATAACGGAACACCACATGCCAAATTTCAGCCCAGTCGGACAAAAATTGTGGCTTTCTGGGGCTCAATGAGTCAAATCGGGAGATCGGTTTTTATTTGAGCTATATTAGATTATAGACCGATTTAGAATGTACCTAACAATTTTTTAAGCTCATAACAGAACACTACATGCAAAATTTTAGACAAAGCGGACAAAATTTGCGGCTTCTAGGTGCTCAAGAAATCAAATTGGGAGATCGGCTTATATGGAAGCTATGTATAAATCTGAAGCGATGTGGCCCATTTGCAATACAGAATTTCAAGCGGCTAGCTTTACGCGTTCGACCGCTCTCGTGATTTCAACAAACGGACGGACGGCGGACATAGCTAGATCGACTCAGAATGTCGAGACGATCAAGAATATATTTACATTTTGGGTAGAGATGGGTTTTAACCGGGTAAATATCCATCGCTTGGATATTAATATGGGGAAAATACCTAATAAATACCTTTTTTGGGTATTTATAATTTTGCATATATCTTGGGTATACAAATATTTTCCAATAAATTTTTGATGATTTTTTATTCTTTGTATATAGTGAGTTCTGGTAGACCCCTACCCATTTCTGTGAAGTGTGGTCAGATCGGACTATATTTGGACATATTTCCAAATATAGCCCTAGGGACCGACCGCCCAATCTGCCGATATAGGGTATTCAGGCCATATAAAACCCATATATTACCCGAACTCGATGAAATTTGGCACAGTGTGTTCTGGTAGACCCCTACCCATTCCTGTCAAATGTGGTCCAGATTGGACCATATTTGGATATAGCTGTCATCATAGACCGACCTCCCATAAAAGGACCACTTTTCATCCTACTACAAAATAAGCTATAAACATATATTCAGAAAAACAAATTCTATTTACAAGAAGATTATCGATGCGGAGAATGAAAAACCAGCTCTTATTTTTGTAACCATCAACGCAGGATAGGGGGTATATTCATTTAGTAATTCCGTTTGCAACACATCGAAATATCAATTTCCGACCCTACAAAGTATATATATTTCGGATCGTCGTAAAATTCTAAGACGATTTAACAATGTCCGTGTGTCTGTCCGTCCGTCTGTTGTAATCACTCACAGGCTTCAAAAATTGAGATATTGAGCTGAAATTTGGCACAGATGCGTCTTTTTGGTGCATGCTGGTTAAGATCTTGAACGGGCCAAATCGGACCATATTTGGATATAGCTGCTATATAGATCGATTTTCCGATAAAGGGTCGAATGCCCATAAAAACTTAATTTTTCATCCGAATTTTAAACAGTAAGTAGTTTTAGGCCTCCCGACATCTGACCCAAATATGGTTCAGATTGGACTATATTTAGATATAGCTGACCGATCTCCCTATAAAGAGTCTGAAGCCCAAAAAAGCTTTATTTTTTTACCGATTTGACTGTAATTTGAATCAGTGAGTAGTTTCAGGCCTCTCAACTTCGAACCTATTGTAAATATGGTGCAGATCGGACTATATTTAGATATAGCTGCCATATAAACCGATCTGCTGATAAAGAATTAAAGTAGTGGGTTATTTTAAGCCTCCCGACATCTGACCTAAGTATGGATCAGATCGGACTTAATTTAGACTGATCTCCCGATAAAGGGTCTGAAGTCCATAAAAGCTTTATTTTTATACCCTCCACCATAGGATGGGGGGTATACTAATTTCGTCATTCTGTTTGTAACTACTCGAAATACTCGTCTGAGACTCCATAAAGTATATATATTCTTGATCGTCGCGACATTTTATGTCGATCTAGTCATGTCCGTCCATCTGTCCGTCCGTCCGTCCGTCCGTCCGTCTGTCTGTCGAAAGCACGCTAACTTCCGAAGGAGTATAGCTAGCCGCTTGAAATTTTGCACAAATACTTCTTATTAGTGTAGGTCGGTTGGTATTGTAAATGGGCCATATCGGTCCATGTTTTGATATAGCTGCCATATAAACCGATCTTGGGTCTTGACTTCTTGAGCCTCTAGAGTGCGCAATTCTTATCCGACTGGAATGAAATTTTGCACGTCGTGTTTTGTTATGATATTCAACAACTGTGTCGAGTATGGTTCAAAACGGTTCATAACCTGATATAGCTGCCATATAAACCGATCTTGGGTCTTGACTTCTTGAGCCTCTAGAGGGCGCAATTCTTATCCGATTGGACTGAAATTTTGCACGTAGTATTTGTTATGATATCCAACAACTGTGCCAAGTATGGTTCAAATCGGTTCATAACCTGATATAGCTGTCATATAAACAGATCTGGGGTCTTTACTTCTTGAGCTTCTAGATGGCCCAATTCCTATCCGATTTGGCTGAAATTTTCTTTCAACAACTGTGTCAAATAAGGTTCAAATCGGTTCATAACCTGATACAGCTCCCATATAAATCGATCTCTCTATTTACTTCTTGGGCCCCCAAAGGGTGCAATTCTTATTCGAATTGGCTGACATTTTACACAGGTCTCCAACATATAATTTAATTGTGGTCAAAGCCGGACCATATCTTGATATCGCTCTAATATCAGAGGAAATCTTTTCATATATCCTTTTTTGCCTAAGAAGAGATGCCGGGAAAAGAACTCGACAAATGCGATCCATGGTGGAGGGTATATAAGATTCGGCCCGGCCGAACTTAGCACGCCTTTACTTGTTTTTTACCGAATTTTGCTGAAATTCGAAAGAGCGAGTAGTTTTAGGCCTACCAATATCTGACCCAGATATGGTTAGGTCGGACTATATTTAGATATAGTTGCCCTATTGACCGATCTTCCGATAAAGGGTCTGACGCCCATAAAAGCCCTATTTATTATCCGATTTCGCTGAAATTTGAAATAGTTTGTAGTTTTAGGTCTTTCGACATCCGCCCAAATATGGTTTAGATCTGACTATATTTAAATAAAGCTGCCAATCATTGTTGTGGGTAGTTTTAGGCCACCACCCATCCATCCCAAATATGGTAAAAATAGGATTGCATTTAAATAAAGCTGCCATATAGACCGATATGCCGATTAAGGGTCTGAAGCTCATAAAAGCTTTTTTTATTACCCGATTTTGTTGAAATTTGAAATACAAAATTTTACATTCAACAACATTTATTAGACCACTCAATGTTCGTGCCGAATTTGGGTGCATAAGTTATCCCATTTTCATCAGATTAGTGACGAAAGGGGGTTTACATATACCCCTGAGATGTAGGGTATCCAAAGTTCGGGCCGGCCGAACTTAATGCCTTCTACTTGTTTCAATGAAGATTTTCTTATTTTTGTTTAATATTCCAAATAGTTTTTATTTTGCGCTTATTTGAATTTTTTATGAAATATGTTTTATTGTTTGAACCTGATTTAGACAATTAATTTTAAATGCTTTTTATTTCCACGATATGTTTTTTACTTTTTCGACATTTCTGTTTATAAACTGTTTAATTAATTATGAAGCTCGAGGTTCTCGAGACCTTTAGCTTTGGTACTGATGATAACACTAGCCACGATAGAATGATAGATTTCGATCCTGGAAAAAAAGAAAATGGGAAAATGAGAACAAAATCTAAAAAACAAAAAACAAGTAAAAAGCCGGGCCGAACTTTGGATACCCACCACCTCGGGTATATATGTAAACTACCTTTCATCAAAATTCGGTGAAAATTTCATACCTTATGACCCATATCAGTTATATCAAAACATGTTCCGATTTGTACCAAATACTAATAAGTACAGTAGCTATATCTAAAAATTAAACGATCTGAACCATATACGACACGGATGTTGAAAAGCCTAACATAAGTTATTTTGTAAAATTTCAGTGAAATCGGATTATAAATGCGCTTTTTATGAGGCAAAGACTTTAAATCGAGAGATCGGTCTACATGGCAGCTATTATCAAATCTGGATCGATCTGGGCAAAATTGAAGAAGGACGTCGAAGAGCCTAACTAAACTCACTGTCTCAAATTTCAGCGACATCGGACAATAAATGGGTCTTTATGGCCCCAAAACCTAAAACCTAGATATCGGTCTATATGGCAGCTATATCTAAATTTGGACCGATCTGTGCGATATTGCAGATGTATGTCAAGGGGCTTAACTTAACTCACTGTCCCAAATTTCGGCGACATCGGACAATAACTGAGCATTTTATGGGCCCAAAACCTTAAATCAAGAAATCGGTCTATATAGCAGCTATATCCAAATCTGAACCGATCTGGGCCAAATTGAAGAAAGATGTCGAGGTCGAGGGGCCTAACGCAACTCACTGTCCCAAATTTCAGCAAAATCGGGTAATAAATGTGGCTTTTATGGGCCTAACACCATAGAGCGGAAGATCGGTCTATATGACAGCTATATCCAAATCTGAACCGATCTGAGCCAAATTGACAAAGGATGTCGAAGGGCCTAACACAACTCACTGTCCCAAATTTCAGCAAAATCAGGTAATAAATGTGGCTTTTATGGGCCTAACACCATAAATCGAGGATCGGTCTATATGGCAGCTATATCCAAATCTGAACCGATCTGGGCCAAATTGACAGAGGATGTCGAAGGGCCTAACACAACTCACTGTCCCGATTTTCAGCGGAATCGGCTAAAAAATGTGGCTTTTATGGCCCTTGGACCCTAAATCGGAGGGTCGGTCTATATGGCAGCTATATCCAAATCTGGACCGATCTGAGCCAAATTGACGAAGGATGTTATAGGTCCTAACACAACTCATTGTCCCAAATTTCAGCAAAATCGGATAATAAATGTGGCTTTTATGGGCCTAAGACCCTAAATCGGCGGATCGGTCTATATGGGGGCTATATGAAGATATAGTCCTATATAGCCCATCTTCGAGCTTAACCTGCTTATGGACAAAAAAAGAATCTGTGCAAGATTTCAGCTCAATATCTCAATTTTTAAAGACTGTAGCGTGATTTCAACAGACAGACGGACAGACGGACGGACATGTCTAGATCGTCTTAGATTTTTACGCTGATCAAGAATATATATACTTTATAGGGTCGGAAATGGATATTTCGATGTGTTGCAAACGGAATGACAAAATGAATATACCCCCATCCTTCGGTGGTGGGTATAAAAAAACCATCAGAAAAAATTTTTAGCGATGGTTTTCCCCTCCCAATGCTGGCAACATTTGTGAGGTACTATGCCATGTAAAACTTCGCTCCAAAGAGGTGTCGCACTGCGGCACGCCGTTCGGACTCGTCTTTAAAAAGGAGGCCCATTTCATTAAACTTAAACATGAATCGGACTGCACTCATTGATATGTGAGAAGCTTGCCCCTGTTCCTAGAATGTTCATGGGCAAAATTTGTATTTGCATTTGCATATTGCGTTTAAAGACAACTACCACATGATGATCAATGTTGTAGGCGTTAAGCCATTCCAGCAAGTAGTAGCACTAACATTTAAATTAAATTTAAAACTGTTTTCAAATGAATTTAGTTTATCCAAATGAAAACAGCCAGTAAATGGCGCTAATTTGGAGAAACCAATGTGAACAGAAAGAGGACAGAGTGTTCAAAATTGATCAGACAGCATTTATCTTCGTTATGACTTCGCTGACACCAGATCTCGGAGATGGGTAGGGCGATATAAGCGAAATTTTATTGGCACACTAACATTGACTTAAAATCAACAAGTAACAAGTAAAAGCGTGCTAAGTTCGGCCGGGCCGAATCTTATATACCCTCCACCATGCATGGCATTTGTCGAGTTCTTTTCCCGGCATCTCTTCTTAGGCAAAAAGGGATATAAGAAAAGAGTTGCTCTGCTATTAAAACAATATCAAGATATGGTCCGGTTCGGACCACAATTAAATTATATATTGGAGACCTGTGTAAAATTTCAGCCAATTCGTAAAAGAATTGGTCCCATTGGGGCTCACGAAGTAAAAGAGAGAGAACGATTTATATGGGATCTGTATCGGGCTATAGACCGATTGAGACCATAATAAACACGTTTGTTGATGGTCATGAGAGGATCCGTCGTACAAAAGTTCAGGCATATCGGATAATAATTGCGACCTCTAGGGGTCAAGAAGTCAAGATCCCAGATCGGTTTATATGGCAGCTATATCAGGTTATGAACCGATTTGAACCTTATTTGACACAGTTGTTGAAAGTAAAAATAAAATACGTCATGCAAAATTTCAGCCAAATCGGATAGGAATTGCGCCCTCTAAAAGCTCAAGAAGTCAAATCCCCAGATCTGTTTATATGACAGCTATATCAGGTTATGGACCGATTTCAACCATACTAGGCACAGTTTTTGGATATCATAACGAACTTACTTCGTGCAAAAATTCATTCAAATCGGATAAGAATTGTGCCCTCTAGAATCTCAAGAAGTCAAGACCCAAGATCGGTTTATATGGCAGCTATATCAGGTTATTAACCGATTTGAACCATACTTAGCACAGTTGTTGGATATAATAACAAAACACGTCGTGCAAAATTTCATCCCAATCGGATAAGAATTGCCCCCTATAGAGGCTCAAGAAGTCAAGACCCAAGATCGGTTTATATGGCAGCTATATTAGGTTATGGACCGATTTGAACCATACTTGGCACAGTGGTTGGATATCATAACAAAACACGTCTTGCAAAATTTCATTCTGATCGGATAAGAACTGCGCACGCTAGAGGCTAAAGAAGTCAAGACCCAAGATCGGTTTATATGGCAGCTATATCAGGTTATGGACCGATTCGAACTATACTTGGCGCAGTTGTTGGATATCATAACAAAACACGTCGTGCAAAAATTTCATTCTAATCAGATAAGAATTGCGCACTCTAGAGGCTCAAGAAGTCAAGACCCAAGATCGGTTTATATGGCAGCTATATCAAAACATGGACCGATATGGCCCATTTACAATACCAACCGACCTACACTAATAAGAAGTATTTGTGCAAAATTTCAAGCGGCTAGCTTTACTCCTTCGGAAGTTAGCGTGCTTTCGACAGACAGACGGACGGACGGACGGACGGACGGACGGACGGACGGACAGACGGACGGACATGGCTAGATCGACATAAAATGTCACGACGATCAAGAATATATATACTTTATGGGGTCTCAGACGAATATTTCGAGTAGTTACAAACAGAATGACGAAATTAGTATACCCCCCATCTTATGGTGGAGGGTATAAAAATTTGTATCAGAATCTGAGGTTTTGTGTCTAGGTGGGTCGCCCACCTCTAAAATCCGCAAAAAAGATTTATGGACCAATCACTACAATGTGGGTATCAAATTAAATGGTATTTGAGAGTAAAAAGCGAATTTGAAATCCAATTGTGGGACTTAGTGTTTAGTGGGTCACCCCACCCGCAAAAAACACCTCAAATTGGATATATTTACCGACCATGGCAAAATGGATCTTAAATGTAAGGTCTTTGGGAGTAGAGCACGAAATTGACTTCCATTTTTTGACTTCCACCAAGTCCCTGGGGTCTCACCATACCATTAAACAGGACTGTTGCTTATTGGGGTATTTGAGAGTAGAAAAATTCATAGCAAAACTGGAATACATTTTCAACTGAAATTAGGCAGAAATTTCCAAATTAAAAGTACTTTTCTCCAACATAGCATTATCGGGCGCAGCAGAGCGGGCCGGGGCTCAGCTATCTATTATATTAAAATGAAATTGTTGCGCTTTGTTTGTTTATTTTGTTTTTTGCGTGTTAGTTTTTGTCTGTTCCACATAGACTCAAAAACGGCTGATTCCAAATTCCCAAATAAGCCTAAAGAGGACACTTTCAACGCATTGGGCAATATGGGTATCAAATGAAAGGTCTATTTCGAATCTTTTGTTGGTATAAGGATTCAAGTATCTGGGTCACGTCCTACCTCCTCCTCTCAATAAATGCTACGCCAAACTGTCATGTAGGACGACCGAAAATATATTGTATTAAAATGAAAGGACGTGTCAGAGGGCAATCCCCTTCCCCCTATCCTACCCAAAAAAATTCACTAAGAATAATATATGAATAATATGAAATAATATATGGAGGCCGATCAGGATAGAATATGACAGAAACATATGGTCTTTGGTAGTAGAGTACACTTTTTATACCCACCACCGAAAGATGGGGGTATATTCATTTTGTCATTCCGTTTGCAACACATCGAAATATCCATTTCCGACCCTATAAAGTATATATATATTCTTGATCAGCGTAAAAATCTAAGACGATCTAGACATGTCCGTCCGTCTGTCCGTCTGTCTGTTGAAATCACGCTACAGTCTTTAAAAAAAGAGATATTGAGCTGAAATTTTGCACAGATTATTTTTTTGTCCATAAGCAGGTTAAGTTCGAAGATGGGCTATATCGGACTATATCTTGATATAGCCCCCATATAGACCGATCCGCCGATTTAGGGTCTTAGGCCCATAAAAGCCACATTTATTATCCGATTTTCATGAAATTTGGGACAGTGAGTTGTGTTAGGCCCCTGAACATCCTTCGTCAATTTGGACCAGATCGGTCCAGATTTGGATATAGCTGCCAGATCGGTCCAGATTTGGATATAGCTGCATATAGACCGATCCTCCGATTTAGGGTCTTAGGCCCATAAAAGCCACATTTATTATCCGAGTTTGCTGAAATTTGGGACAGTGAGTTGTGTTAGGCCCTTCGACATCCTTCGTCAATTTGGCTCAGATCGGTTCAGATTGGATATAGCTGGCATATAGACCGGTCCTCCGATTTAGGGTCTTAGCCCATAAAAGCCACATTTATTATCCGATTTTGCTGAAATTTAGGACAGTAAATTGTGTTTGCCCCTTTGATATCCCTCATTAATTTGGCGCAGATCGGTCCAGTTTTGGATATAGCTGCCATATAGACCGATCCCTCGATTTCAGGTTTTGGGCCCATTAAATGCTCATTTATTGTCCGATGTCGCCGAAATTTGGGACAGTGAGTTAAGTTAGGCCCTCGACATAATCCTGCAATATGCCATAGATCGGTTAAGATTTGGTTATAGCTGCCATATAGACCGATCTCTCGATTTAAGGTTTTGAGCCCATAAAAGGCGCATTTATTGTCCGATGTCGTCGAAATTTGGGACAGTGAGTTGTGATAAAACTTTCGATATTATTTTTCAATTTGGCTCAGATCGGTACAGATTTGGATATAGCTGCAATATAGACCGATTTCTTGATTTAAGGTTTTGTGGCCATAAAAGCGCATTTATTGTCCGATTTCGCCGAAATTTGGGACAGTGAGTTGTGTTAGGCTCTTCGACATGTATCTGCAACTTAGTCGAAATCGCTCCAGACCGATTATCTCGATGAAAGCCTTGGCCCAATAAAAGGCGCTTTTTAATCCGATTTCACTGAAATTTGACACTGTGACGTATGCTAGGCTTTTCGACGTCCGTGTTGTTATGGTTCAGATCGGTTTATTTTTAGATATAGCTACTAAAAAGAGCAAAATTTTGTTTTAAACAGATGAACAATAACTTGTACTTATTAATATTTGGTCCAAATCGGAACATATTTCTCTATAGCTGCTAGAGGTCATAAGGTATGCATTTTTCCCCGGATTTGGCGAAAGGTGGTTTATATATATACCCGAGGTGGTGGCTATCCAAAGTTCGGCCCAGCCGAACTTAACACCTTTTTACTTGTTACTCTCAAATTTGGGTCGACGCAGGAGGACCTGTGGATCTTTAAGAATGTAGTATCCAAGTGGACATAATTTTGAATGTAGATACCCAATACAAAAAAAAAACAAGTAAAAGGCGTTAAGTTCGGCCGGGCCGAACTTTGGATACCCACCACCTCGGGTATATATGTAAACTACCTTTCATCAAAATTCGGTGAAAATTTCATACCTTATGACCCATATCAGTTATATCAAAACATGTTCCGATTTGGACCAAATACTAATAAGTACAGTAGCTATATCTAAAAATTAAACGATCTGAACCATATACAACACGGATGTTGAAAAGCCTAACATAAGTTATTTTGTAAAATTTCAGTGAAATCGATTATAAATGCGCTTTTATGGGGCAAAGACTTTAAATCGAGAGATCGGTCTACATGGCAGCTATTATCAAATCTGGATCGATCTGGCAAAATTGAAGAAGGACGTCGAAGAGCCTAACTAAACTCACTGTCTCAAATTTCAGCGACATCGGACAATAAATGGGTCTTTATGGCCCCAAAACCTAAAACCTAGATATCGGTCTATATGGCAGCTATATCTAAATTTGGACCGATCTGTGCGATATTGCAGATGTATGTCAAGGGCTTAACTTAACTCACTGTCCCAAATTTCGGCGACATCGGACAATAACTGAGCATTTTATGGGCCCAAAACCTTAAATCAAGAAATCGGTCTATATAGCAGCTATATCCAAATCTGAACCGATCTGGGCCAAATTGAAGAAAGATGTCGAAGGGCCTAACGAACTCACTGTCCCAAATTTCAGCAAAATCGGGTAATAAATGTGGCTTTTATGGGCCTAACACCATAGAGCGGAAGATCGGTCTATATGACAGCTATATCCAAATCTAAACCGATCTGAGCCAAATTGACAAAGGATGTGGAAGGGCCTAACACAACTCACTGTCCCAAATTTCAGCAAAATCAGGTAATAAATGTGGCTTTATGGGCCTAACACCATAAATCGAGGATCGGTCTATATGGCAGCTATATCCAAATCTGAACCGATCTGGGCCAAATTGACAAAGGATGTCGAAGGGCCTAACACAACTCACTGTCCCGATTTTCAGCGGAATCGGCTAACAAATGTGGCTTTTATGGCCCTTGGACCCTAAATCGGAGGTCGGTCTATATGGCAGCTATATCCAAATCTGGACCGATCTGAGCCAAATTGACGAAGGATGTCGAAGGGCTAACAAAACTCACTTTTCCAAATTTCAGCAAAATCGGATAATAAATGTGGCTTTATGGGCCTAAGACCCTAAATCGGCGGATCGGTCTATATGGGGGCTATATGAAGATATAGTCCGATATAGCCCATCTTCGAACTTAACCTGCTTATGGACAAAAAAAGAATCTGTGCAAAATTTCAGCTCAATATCTCAATTTTTAAAAACTGTAGCGTGATTTCAACAGACAGACGGACGGACATGTCTAGATCGTCTTAGATTTTTACGCTGATCAAGAATATATATACTTTATAGGGTCGGAAATTGATATTTCGATGTGTTGCAAACGGAATGACAAAATGAATATACCCCCATCCTTCGGTGGTGGGTATAATAATAAATAAATAAATTAGTGTGAATCTGATCGAGACCCTCTAGCCCAGAATATTTTGATAGCCCTGATATTACTTCAGGATCCGCCTCTAAACTCCCTTCAAATCGGTCATGATTGCCTACTATATCGATAAATAATAGATATTTGATAGTAGAAAACGAATTTCATATCCAAGTTTGAGGCCAAATTTTTGGGGTCGTGCCAACCCATAAACTCCCCCTAAACAATGGCATTTATGGTTCAAATTAATGAAATTTGGAAGTAGAGTACGATGCTGATATTTTTCTGGGCTAAGTACGGGCTAATGTTGGCAACATTTGTGAGATTCTTTGCCATGTAAAACTTCTCTCCGAAGAGGTGTCGCACTGTGGCACGCCGCTCAGACTCGAATAGAAAAAGGAGGCCCCTTATCATTGAGCTTAAACTTGAAACCGACTGCACTCATTGATATGTGAGAAGTTTGCCCCTTTTCCTTAATGGAATGTTCATGGGCAAAAATTTGTTTGTTTGTAAGTACGTGGGTGGCGGATGGTGGATTTTCGGAGTGGAGTATGATTCTGATATCCACTTTTGGGGCAAAGAGTTTGGCTACTCCAATCCACCACCAATTCCAAGAGAATGAAGTAGATCTAACATCCAAACTTTAACGGGCGGACCCTGCTCTTACCCTATTTCCAAAAATGCCAGATCTCGGAGATGGGTGTGGTATCTAGGGGGCCGCCCCACCTCCAAAGCTACCAGCCAAATGGAATATAAACTAATAATGACAATATGGAACTCAAATGAAAGGTATTTGAGACCAGAGCACGAATCTGATATATGGGGTTCACCACCATACCTGACATATTTAACAACCATAGCAATATACGGCTCCAATGAAAGGTATTTGGCAGAAGAGCACCAATATAATATGTACATTGGTGCAAACAGGACTTATTTCCTGACGTGACCGTATAGGGCTCAGATAAGATAAGAGAGTGAAAGAAGGCGCAACGGAACGGGCCCTGTCCAGCTAGTCTTCTTATATAAAACAAGTAAGAGCGTGCTAAGTTCGGCTGGGCCGAATCTTATATACCCTCCACCATTGATCGCATTTGTCGAGTTCTATGCGCGGTATCTCTTTTTAGACAATCAAAGAATATGAGTAAGAACTGTTATGCTATTGGAGCTATATCAAGTTATAGTCCGGACCATATTCGGGCCATAAATGAATGCTGAACATTGTATAAGTCATTGTGTTATATTTCAGTTCATTCGGATAAGAATTGCGCCTTGTAGGGGCTCAAGGAGCAAAATCGGGAGATAGGTTTATATGGGGGCTGCTTCAAGATATTGATCGATTCAGACTATTTTAGGCACGTATATTGAAGGTTATGAGAGAAGCCGTTGTACAAATCGGATGAGAATCGCGCCCTCTAGAGGCTCAAGAAGTCAAGGTCCCAAATCGGTTTATTTGGCAGCTATATCAAGTTCTATACCGCCTCATACTTAGCACAAATATAGGAAAACATAACAAAACACCTCATGCAAAATTTCAGCCAAGTCGGATGAGAATTGCGCTCTCTATTGGCTCAAGAAGTCCAGATACAAGATCGGTTTATATGACAGCTATACCAGATTATGAACCGATTTGACCATACTTAACACAGTTGTTGGAAGTGATTCCAAAACACTACGTGCAAAATTTCAGTAAAATCGGACGAGAATTGCGCCCTCTAGTGGCTCAAGAAATCAAGACCCAAGATCGGTTTAAGAAATCATGACCCAAGATCGGTTTATATGACAGCTATCCCAGATTATGGACCGATTTGAACCATACTTAACACAGTTGTTGGAAGTGATTCCAAGACCCAAGATCGGTTTATATGGCAGCTATATCAAAACATGGATCGGGTTTAGCCCATTTGCAATACCAAACGACCTACACTAACAAAAAATATTTGTGCAAAATTTCAAGCGGCTAGCTTTATTCATTCGAAAGTTAGCGTGCTTTCGACAGACAGACGGACGAACGGACATGGCTAAATCGACTTAAAATGATATGACGATCAAGAATATATATACTTTATGGGGTCTTAGACGCATATTTCGAGGTGTTACAAACAGAATGACGAAATTAGTATACCCCCATCCTATGGTGGATGGTATAAAAATAAATTTGTGTTTGTTTGTTTGTTGGTTCCGTATAGACTCGAAAAAGGCTGAACAGATTATCTTAAAATTTTCAGAGCTTGTGTAGGTCTGTCTGAAAGGAAACATAGGCTATTTAATTTTTTGATATCGGAAGGGGGCGGACCCTCTCCCTAACCCCAAAACTACCACCCAAAAATAAAAGTGTACCGATCGGGACAATGAGATTCAAATGAAAGGTATTCAGGAGTAGAAAACCAATTTAATATTATAAATTGGGTCCAAATAACTGGGGGCCGTCCCAAAACACTAACCAAACGGTTCATACTTACTGATCATGACAATATGTGGCTCAAAGTAAAAGGATTTGGAAGTGCAGCACGAATTTGGTTTCCATATTTGAGTCTAAAAAGCACTTCTCATTACCCTAATTTCAAAAATACCAGATCTCGGAGATTGATAATGCGATCAGGTCGAAATTTTTTACACTCTAACAGTCACCAAAAAAAAAAACATGGTTTCTAATGTTGAGGGCGGGTGCCGCAGGGACCGCCCAAAACCCGCCAAATGGATATATAGGCCAATCACGACAATATAGAGCCATGTGTTTGGGGAGACGCCCCACCCCAAAATACCTCCATATTATATAAAAGCTATTTGGGGTGGAAATTTATTGATTTTCGCGACAATTATACTCATTTTCGGGACAAAGACCGTGGGGTCCACCCAACTGTCAAACACAACTCATTTACAGTTCATGCCATTGTGGGACGCATATGAAAATTTTCCGAAAGTAGACCACGAATCTAATATTTACTTTAATGGCCAAGTGATCACCCCTGAAATACCCCCTAAACACGAAATATTTACCAATAATATGGGACTCAAAAGAAAGTCATTTGGGAGAAGAGTAAAAATTTGCCCAGGAACCTAGCAGGGGAAAACTTTTCACACATCAATCAGTTCTTTCCAATTCAAGTTGAGTTTATCGACGGTAAAGCACCTTTTTTATAGCCGAGTCCGCACGGCGTGCCGCAGTGAGACACTTCTTTGGGGAGAATTTTTCACATGACCATGCATTGGCATTAAGAGGGGATAACCAACGCTTTAAATTTTGTCCGAAGTTCCGTAAGGACTCAAAATCAGGCGTTCAGCATTATAGTCGGACATAGGCTACAGTAACACGATATCCACATTCAGGGTGAAGTGTCCCCACCCTAAAACATATTATAGAGTTAAAGAATGCGCAACGGAGCGGGCCATGTCCAGCTAGTTTTATATATAACTAGTAAAAACGTGCTAAGTTCTGCCGGGCCGAATCTTATATACCCATGGACCGCATTTATCGAGTTCTTTTCCCGGCATCTCTTCTTAGTCAAAAAAGGATATAAGAACAGATTTTCTCTGCTATTAGAGCGATATCAAGATATGGTCCGGTACGGACCACAATAAATTACATGTTGTTGACCTGTGTAAAATGTCAGCCAATTCGAATGAGAATTGCACCCTTTGGGGCTCAAGAAGTAAAATAGAGAGATCGATTTATATGGGAGCTGTATCGGGCTATAGACCGATTCAGACCATAATAAACACGTATGTTAACGGTCATGAGAGAATCCGTCGTACAAAATTTCAGGCAAATCGAAGAATAATTGCGACCTCTAGAGGCTCAAGAAGTCAAGATCCCAGATCGGTTTATATGGCAGCTATATCAGGTTCATTCCAATCGGATAAGAATTGCGCACTCTAGAGGCTCAAGAATTCAAGACCCAAAATCGGATTATATGACAGCTATATCAGGTTATGGACCGATTTGAACCATACTTGGCACCGTTATTGAATATGATAACAAAACACGTCGTGCAAAATTTCATTCCAATCGGATAAGAATTGCGCACTCTAGAGGCTCAAGAAGTCAAGACCCAGATCGGTTTATATGGTAGCTATATCAGAACATGGACCGATATGGGCCATTTACAATAACAACCGACCTACACTAATAAGAAGTATTTGTGGAAAATTTCAAGCAGGTAGCTTTTCTCCTTCGGAAGTTAGCGTGCTTTCGACAGACAGACGGACGGACATGACTAGATCGGAATAAAATGTTGCGACAATCAAGAATATATATATTTTATGGGGTCTCAGACGAATATTTCGAGTAGTTACTATTGAGACAGAATATGTACGCAATGGGATTTAAATGTGTGTGCTTTATTTAAATTCAGTATACAGAGTGATATGGAAAATGAAAATTATTTTTTCAATACACAACAATTAATACTAAGGTAACTTAATCAAATTAATTATGTTGAACTAAAGTAGAATAACATAAAGTATTTTCAACATGCCTCCTCAACATTATTAATTTAACAATTAAGTTTAATGCCCATATTATTAGAACAATAAATATGTTTTGGTTTCGGTACTGGTTTTGTTAGAACATCCGCCAACATATCTTGTGTAGGCAAGTACCGCAGCTCAACAACTCCATTTTGTATTGTGTCCTTAATATAATGATACTTGTAGTGGATATGTTTTGTTCGAGAATGATGAGAACCGAACTCTGCCATTTTCTGCGCACTTTGAGAATCAGTATGTATTTTTATTGGTTTGCCATTGAATAATCCAAGTTCTTCAAGTATGTAACTTAAATATGAGGCTTCCTTAGCTGATTCAGTCAAAGCTATATATTCCGCTTCAGCACTAGAATGTGCAACCACCTTTTGTTTTTTGGATTCCCAGGTGACCGCTCCACCTGCTAGGAGAAAACAGAACCCAGTTTGAGATTTCCTATCATTGATATCTTGAGCCCAATTGGCGTCACAGAATCCCATGAGAGGTGCCGAATTCTTTTTATATATTATTGCTGCATTCCTTGTTGTACTCAAGTACCTTATTACTTGCAAAGCAGCATTATAATGTTGTTTCCGGGGGTCTTTTGAAAATTGCGATAATATGTTAACTGCACATGCAATATCTGGTCTACTATGCAATGCTACGTACAATAAATAACCAATTAATTCTTGATAGACTTTTTCATCCACTTTTTCCCTTTCTTCTTCATTGTTTGAGTCCTTTTCTAGTTTCACATTTGCAGACATAGGAATTTTCACAGGTTTGCAGTTTTCTAGCCCGTATTTCTTTACTAACTGCTTTATATATCCTGACTGCGAAATCGATACTTCATTTGGCTTTACATTTACTTCAAGACCAATACAATGTTGTGGTACGCCTAAGTCTTGAATATCAAATTTAGATTGCAGTGCCTTCACAAATTTTTTGGTCATCATTTGGTTATTACTTGCGATTACTATATCGTCTACATATAGTGCAACAATCATAAGTGTATCTTCACTTTGGACATAATAAATGCAATGGTCATAGTTTGATCGATGTAATCCAAACTCTAAAATTATAGCATCAATGCATTTGAACCATTGTCGTCCTGATTGTTTGAGTCCATAGATGGCTTTTTGCAATTTACACACTTTATGTTTTGTTGCCTCCTGAACAAACATCTCTGGTTGTTCCATGTATATTTCTTCGTCCAGTGTGCCATTTAGAAAAGCAGTTGATACATCCAATTGTCTTAATTGAAGATTATGCTCCACTGACAAAGCATAAATCAATCGCAATGAAGTTTGCCTTACAACTGGGGCAAATGTATCAACGTAGTCTAAGCCCATGACTTGAGTATAGCCTTTTGCTACAAGTCTCGCTTTTCGTTTTTCAACTGTCCCGTCGGGTTTTATTTTCGACTTGAAAACCCATTTGCAACCGACAGCTTTTCTTCCTTGAGGCAAGTTTGTCAAAGTCCAGGTATTATTCTTCATCAATGACGCGTATTCTGATTCAATTGCTTTACGCCATTCATCTGCACGAATTGATGATAAAGCCTCATTTATTGATCTTGGGTCCATACATTTTTCATCAACCATATTAGACGACTCATCTTTTTTTTTAAACGTCCACGATCTAAGCCTCTGCTTTATGGATTCAAACTGGTCTTGGTTATTACTTCCAGCATCTCTGACATTCTCGTTTGGAATTTCATTGGAACTCTCACCACTTTGACAGTCTTCATTTGAAAATTCCGAGTTGTCACACTCAGAAAACTCGTCATCCGTCTCATGGTCAACATCATCGGATGACCGATCATCATCGAATCGTTGATCCACTTTATCAATTTTTGGAGATTTGATTTCAAATTCATAAAACAATTCTTTGTTTGTTTTGTTCACATTCTTGTACAATTCATTCTCAATGAATCTTACGTCACGACTTTTTACAACTTGTTTAGTGCCTGGTCTCCATAATCGATATGCCTTTGATTCAACGGAATAGGCCACTAATATATGTTCATCACTCCTGGCTTCCCATTTGAATTTGGACTTCTTGTTTAAAACGAAAGCCTTACATCCTATTTGGCGTAAATGTTTCACGCAAGGTTTCTTACCAGTCCATATTTCTTCAGGAGTTTTTTCATTGTTTAGATTTGTCGGACATCTGTTTCTTATGTACACTGACGTGTTAATCAATTCCGCCCACAAGGAAGTTGGTAAATCAGCATCTAACATACAGGAACGACCCATTTCCACCAAAGTACGATTCATACGTTCGGAAACGCCGTTCTGTTGAGGGGTGTACTCCACTGTTAGCTGACGTTTAATTCCATTTTTCTTCAAAAAATTCGAAAAATCTGCCCCAACCAACTCTTTTGCATTGTCACTTCGAAGTATTTTTATCCTTTTTCCAGTTTCATTTTCAACAGCCTGTTTAAATTCTTTAAATTTCTCTAAATATTCGTTCTTTTGTCTCAGAAAATAGACATACACTTTACGAGAGAAATCGTCAATGAAAGTTGCAAAATAAATACTTCGTCCCATAGACTCACACTTCATAGGACCACATAAGTCTGTGTGAATAAGTTGCAATATTTCCGTGGAAGATTTTTCATTTTTATGTGGGAAGGATAATCTAGTCTGCTTTCCACGAATACAAGCTTCGCAATCAATTTGCATCGCATTCAAATTTGGCAATCCATTTACCATAGAAAAAGACGAAAGTCGGCTTAAGTCCTTACAATTTAAGTGCCCATATCGCCGATGCCACAAATTAAAATTCTTTTCGTTGCTTTGATGCACTGTATTTGCAGCCTTTTTATCTTCAAACAAATTGACGAAATATACATTGTTTCTCTTGTGGCCTTCAATCAAAATTTCATTTTTTCTCAAAATTAAAGCCTTTTTGCCCTCCATGGTTACTTTACAACCGGAGTCTGTAGCTTTACTGGCCGACACAAGGTTACATTTCAAATGTGGTACATATAGTGCGTTATCAAAGTGTATGGTCTTCTTTTTTCCTTGTACATTTACAAAAATCGAAACTTTACCAATACCTTTGATGCATACCTCTTTGTCGTCTGCCAGTTTTACTTTACCATTATAGCCTTTGTTGAGTTGGATAAATAGAGATTCCTCATTACACATATGGGAAGTCGCTCCACTATCTATTATCCATTCGCGATTAGATTTCACGATCATAGCAGTTTCTGTTGCACCCATGCATTTTGCTTTTTCCTCAACACCGCGAGAGTTTTCCTCAAATGACAATTTTTCTCTACATTTGCTGGCTTTATGTCCTTTCTTTTTACAACGAAAACATTTAAAAGTCTTTTTGAACATACCTTCAGCTTGAGTTTTGTTGTAATTTGAACCATATTGATGTTGCTTTCTTGCGTAATGTTTAGCTTTCATTGCAGAATCTTGATCTAACGCATTTTTATCACCAATTTCCAACAAACGCGCCTTCAACACCTCAACTTTCGAAAATTCGTTTGCAGTATCCACGGCAGCCTTAATAGCTGAAAATTTCTCTGGCAATGCATCTACAATTATAACCGCAAGAAGGTCTTCATCCAATTCAACACCCATTTCACGAATCGAAGCAGCACAAACGTCGAATTCAATTAAAAATTCCGACACGCTCTGGTTTTCAGACATTTTGAAGTTTAGCAGCTTCCTGTAGCACTCTATCTTCTTTCTGATAGTCTTTCGATCAAAAGTATCTTCCAGATGTTTCCACATTTCACTTGATGACTTGATATGTCTCACCATACTCACTATGTTTGCTTCCAAGGATATCAAAATTTCGGCTCTTGCATCCATATCCTTTTCCTTGAATTTTTTCAGGGTCTCCATCTTGGTTTTAAATTGAGTTCTCTGCTCACTCGTTGCATTTTGAGGTAAAATTGGAAGTTCCGGACATTTTTCTTCACCCATCACAATATTCAGCAATCTATTTTTATGCAAAATAGCCTCCATTTGCGTTTTCCATGTCAAAAAATTGTTGCCGTTGAACAACGGAATGCGTCCATTAAACGTAGACATTTTTCAACAGATCAGGATACACAGCTTACCAATTCCAAAAAATTTTTCTGACCTACAGAAAATTTCAGCTTTTGAATCGCTTTTCCAGGTATACACAGCTTCCCAATTTAACAATTTTTCTGTCCAACAGAAAATTTCACCTTTTGAATTTCTGTTCCCGGTACACAAAGCTCACCAATTCAATATTTTTCTGACCAACAGAAACAACGGCCTTTGAATTGCTAGTCCAGATTATGTAGTTTGAATTATTCTTATTTGCTCAAAATTCGCGTTATGAGTTCTGGGCCCATAACCTATTGAGACAGAATATGTACGCAATGGAATTTAAATGTGTGTGCTTTATTTAAATTCAGTATACAGAGTGATATGGAAAATGAAAATTATTTTTTCAATACACAACAATTAATACTAAGGTAACTTAATCAAATTAATTATGTTGAACTAAAGTAGAATAACATAAAGTATTTTCAACAGTTACAAACAGAATGACGAAATTAGTATACCCCCCCATCCAATGGTGGAGGGTATAAAAATCAATTTGTGTTTGTTTGTAGGTTTGTTTGTTTGTTTGTTTGTTTGTTTGTATGTTTGTGTGTTCCTTATAGACCCAGAAACGGCTGAACCGATTTTCTTTAAATTTTCACAGATGGTGCATAATGACCCCGTGGTGAAAATAGGGATCTCGGAGATGGGTGGTGTGATTTAAGCGAAATTTTGTGTGCACTCATACAGTACCCTGAAAATAAAAATTTGGTATCAAAACTTCGGATGGGGTACCCAGGGGGCTGCCCCATCCTAAAACCTACCAAACATATATTTAGACCAATCATGACAATATGGGACTCAAAATAAATGTATTTAGGATAAGAAAACGTATCGGATATCCAATTGTCGGACCAAGTGCTAGGGGGACCACCCCAAGCCCCAAAACACCCCTAAATCGGACATATTTACCGACCATGGCAATATGGGACTCAAATGAAAGGTATTTGCCAGTAGAATACGGATCTGATATCCAAATGTTGGACCACCTTTCTGGGGGTCCACCCCTTTCCCAAAACACCCCCCAAACAGAACTCATGTACTGATCATGGGAATATGGGGCTTAAATGAAAGGTATTTGAGTGTCCAAGAGGACCAAGTGTTTGGGGGGGCCGCCTCTCACCAAAAACATCCCCAAAGGGACAAATTTACGACCTAAGCAATATGGCCCTCAAATGAAAGGTCTTTGGGAGTAAAGCACGAATTTGATATCAATATTCGGGAAAATTGTCTATGGGGCTACCCCACCCCCACAACACCACCCGAATAGTATATATTTTCTAACTATTGCAATATGAGTTTCAAATAAGGGGGCTTTTAAAGTGGAACACGAAACGGATATATATTTTCAAGGCCTATTCACTGAGTGGCCTCCCATCCCACAAAACATCCCCCAATCCGGTCATGTTTGCCGACAATGGAAATATGGGGCTCAAATTAAAGGTATGTAGGAGTAGACCACGTATCTGATATCAACATTAGGGGCTAGCTGTCTAGCGGACATCCCACCACCATAACAACACCCAAATAGGACATATTTTCTCACCAAGACAATTTGTGTCTCAAAGAGAGTGGAACTAAATATTCATAGTTTTAAGGGCCAATACCCCAAACAGGACATATTTGCTGACTTTTGCAATAAGGAGTTTAAATGAATAGAATAGAGCACGTTGCTGATATATTTTCAGGGCTTAGTGTTTGGAGAACCACCCCAATCCCCAAAACACCCCTAAATCGGAAATATTTAGCGACCATCACAATGTAGAGCTTAAATGAAAGGATTTTGGGGGGTAGAGCAAGAATTGATACCCCTTTTCGGGACCAATTTTCGGGGTCTACCCCTTTCCCAAATACCCAACAAACAGCAATTTTTTAGTGACCTTCGCAATATGGGGCTCAAATAAAGGTATTTGGGATTAGAATACGAGTTTGATATCCAAATGTAGGACCATGTATTTAGAGCATCACCCCAATATGTGGCTCAAATGAAAGGTATTTGAGATTAGAAAACGAATTTGATAACCTATTTTGGGCCGTGTGTTTGGGGGACGCCTCATCCTGCAAACTCCTCTTAAGCCAATGCCAATATGGGGTTTAAATAAATGGTATTTGAGAGAAGAGCACGATGCTGATATTTTTTCAGGGCCAAGTATCTGGGGGACCACCTCTTCCCTGAAAACACCACTAAATCAGACATCATGAGAAAATCGGGCTGAAATGAAGTCTTTTAAGAATGGAGTACGCCTTACATCCAAACTTAAATTCGTAGACCTATAAAAATCATGTGGGATTCAGATAAAGGCACTTATATTGTTAAACTGTTAGTCAAATTTGCATGGCATTTCACTAAAAGATCTTTAATTGTCGAAAATGAATATTCCAAGGAAACTTTTGTTCCATATAAAGTAAAAGAAGGCGCAGCGGAGCGGGACCGCGTAAGCTAGTCTTATATATAAAATTGAATTTATGTTTGTTTGTTGGCTTGTTTGTTTGTTTGTCAGCTTGTTTGTTTGTTCCGAATAGACTCAAAAACGGCTGAAAAGATTACCTTGAAATTTTCACAGATTGTGTAGGTTGGTCTGGAAGGAAACATAGGCTGTATCATTTTCTGATATCGGAAGGGGGGCGGCCCCTTCCCTTTACCCCAAAAATACTACCAAAAATAAAAGTGAAACAATCCGGACAATATGGGACTCAAATAAAACGTATTCAGGAGTACGAATTTCATATTAAAAATAGGATCTAAGTAATGGGGGGGGGGGGGGGCGTACCAACCCCAAAACCCCTTAAAATAGGTTTTTTTGGACGATCATGATAATATAAAACTCAAATGGAAGGTATTCGGGATTAGATTGCGAATATGGTCAGGAAGGAGAAAGAGGCTTTATTACTTGTTGATTGCGGATGAAGCGGACCCTCACCCGTTACCCAAAAACACCACCCAAAATCAAAAGTGGACCGATCGGGACAATATGCATATCAAATGAAAGGTATTGGAAAATAGAATACGAAAATAGTATTAAAATTTGTGTCTAAGTACCCATCGGGCCGCCCCAACCCCAAAATTCCCCTAAACAGGCATATAGGTCGTTTATGTCAATATGGCCTCAAATGAAAGGTATTCAGTAGTAGATTACGAATCTGGCATACAAAATCAGATCGAAGTATAGGGCAGTTTTTTTAAAGGAGGGAACGTAGGATAGTATATAATTTGTAGATATCGGATCGGGGTAGAGTAGAAAACAAATTTGATATCCAATTTTAGAGCCAAATCAACGGTATTTTGGGAGTAAAAAACGAATTTGATATCTATTTTCGGGCAAAGTGCCGGTGGCCGCCTTAGCCCCAAACTGACCTTGGCAACATGGGCCTCACATTCAATTGATTTAGGAGTGCAGTACGAATTCGATATCCATATTTGAGTCGAAATATCTGAATACCATCCTTCCCCTAAAAGGCACTTCTAATAACCCTAATTTTCAAAACCACCAGATCTCGGAGATTGGTAATTCGTTTGAATTTTTATACCCTCCATCATAGGATGGGGGTATACTAATTCCGTCATTCTGTTTGTAGCTCCTCCAAATTCGTTTAAGACCCCATAAAGTATACATATACATGAATGTCATGACATTTTAAGTCAATCTAGCCATGTCCGTCTGTCTGTCTGTCGAAAGCACGCTAACTTTCAAAGGAGTGAAGCTAGCCGCTTGAAATCTTGCACTAATACTTCTTAGTGCAGGTCGGTTGGGATTGTAAATTAACTATATCGGTCCACGTTTTGATATAGCTGCCATATAAACCGATCTTGGATCTTGACTTCTTGAGCCACTAGAGAGCACAATTGTTGCCCGATTTGGCTGAAATTTCACATGATTTGTTTTATTATGACTTCCAACAAAAGTATTGAGTATGGTTGAAATCAGTCCATAACCCAATAAAGCTGTCATATAAAACTATCTGGGGTCTTGACTTCGTGAGCGTCTAGACGGTGCAATTTCTTTTTAATTTTGATGAAATTTTGCACGACGTGTTAGATTATGACTTCCAACAACTGTGCTAAGTATGCTTTAAATCGGTTTATAACCTGATATAGCTGCCATATAAACCGATCTTGAATCGTGACTTCTTAAGCCACTAGATGGCTCAATTCTTATTCGATTTGGCTGAAATTTTGCACGAGGTGTTTTGTTATGATTTCTAACAACTGTGTCAAATATGGTTCGAATCGATCAAAAACCTGATATAGCTGGTATATAAACCGATCTGGGGTCTTGACTTCTTGAGCCTCCAGAGCGTGTAATTATTATCCGATTTGGCTGAAATTTTGTACAACGGCTTCCCCGTGACCTTCAACATACGTGTTAAATATGGTTTGAATCGGCCTATAGCCTGATACAGCTCCCATAAAAACCGATCTCTCTATTTTACTTCTTGAGCCCCTATAGGTCGCAATTCTTACTCGAATTGGCTGAAAATTTTCATAATGACTTCTACTACTACTATGGTCTCCAATGTTTAATTCAATTAATGTCCGAAGCGGACCATAGCTTGATATAGCTCCAATATTATAAAAATTCTTTTTTTTTATCCTTTGTATGCCTAAAAAGAGATATCCGGAAAAGAACACGACAAATGCGAACTATGGAGGATGGTATATAAGATACGGCCCGGCCGAACTTAGCACTCTATAACTGGTTTTTTTTGTGCGCTCTAACAGTTAAAACAAAACATAGTATCTATTCTTGGGGTCGGGTGCTTCGGGGGCCGTCCAAATCCCGCCAAATGTGTAAATAGACCTATCACGACAATATAGAGCTCAAACGAAAGGTGCTTGAGAGATAAAAACGAATTTGATATCCAATTGAAGAGCCATATGTTTGGGAAACTGCCCCACCCGAAAACACCTCTCTATTATATTGTATATATGATGTTAAAATTGATTGATATTCATTTTCGGGACAAAGTCCCTGGGGTCCATCCCACCCTCAAACTGAATATATTTATTTAATATTTACATTAAAGATCAAGTGTCTCTCTAAACCGGAAATATTGGGTTGCCCAAAAAGTAATTGTGGATTTTTACAAAGAAAGTAAATGCATTTTTAATAAAACTTAGAATGAACTTTAATCAAATATACTTTTTTACACTTTTTTTCTAAAGCAAGCTAAAACTAACAGCTGATAACTGACAGAAGAAAGAATGGAATTGCAGAGTCACAAGCTGTGAAAAAATTTGTCAACGCCGACTATATGAAAAATCCGCAATTACTTTTTGTGCAACCCAATATTTACAAATACGATAATATAGGACTCAAAAGAAAGGTATTTGGGAGTGGAGTAAAAATTTACCCAGGAATCGAGAAGGGGCACACTTCTCAAACAAGAATGAAATCATTCCGATTCAAGTTTAAACTCAATGATAAGGGACTTTTGACCATGCATGGCAAATGTCGCCAGCATTGAGGGATCACCACCCCTTTAAATTTTGTTCGATGTTATCGCCAGGATTTGAAGGCAGGTGTTCAGCGTTATAGGTAGATGTAGGCTACATTGGCACGAATTCGATATACACATTCAGGGCGAAGTGCCCCAACCTTAAGAAGATATAAGAGAGTTAAAGAAGGTGCTGCGGAGCGGGCCCGGTTCTGGTAGTATTTAGTTTATATAATTCGTTGTTAAGATGATCTAATATTATTTATTGTTGCCAACCATATTTATAAATAACTAAAATAATCCAGACTTTGAAACAAAGTATTTTATTAAAAAAACAAATTAAATATAAATTTGACTAGACATACAGTGTCCATAAAATTATATACAGCGGTCAAAAAAAGTATTCATCATTAGCAAAATTGATAATAAATTCACTTATTTTGGGTAATTGAAGAAAATTTAAAGTAAACAAATAATGCAGTTTTATGCAATAGTTTATTTTTCGTAATATGTTTTAAAATAAATTCAAAAAATGAATTTAATTAGCGCAAAAAATGCAATTTTATATAATAACACCAAAAACAGAACAAAAAAAGTATTCATCATTGATGTGCTATCATCGAAGTCAAATTCAAATATTGTTTGGGAATCCCCCTTTTCTGTTTTATTTAGTAAAGGAGGCTTTGCCCTTGACAGCAAATATTTAATTTCATTGAAAATATAGTTTTTGTCAAAATGGGTCGTAAGCAAAACGAGGTTTCTGATGAGATAAAAGTTTTGATAATAAAACACCACAAGAATGGTTTAACTCAAAAAACTATCAGTGAAATATTAAATAGACCACGATCTACTATACAATCCATCATCAGAAAGTGGACAGAAACGAAAACTGTTGACAATAAACCAAGATCTGGTCGACCAAAAGCACTTTCAGTTGGAGAAGTGCGTTGGCTAGTGCGGCAAGTTCAGAAAACTCCGAAGACAAATGCGACCATTCTTCGTAAAAACACTATGGAATATTTAGGGAAGGAAGTTACTACACAAACAATTCGAAATACACTCAAAAGGCATAGTTACAGAGGAAGAACTGCACGTAAGAAGCCCTTTATAAATAAAATAAACCGAGTGAAAAGGCTAAACTTCGCAAAAATGTATGTAAAACAGCCCGAATCATTTTGGAAAACAGTCATTTTTGCAGACGAGAGCAAGTTTAATCTTTTTGGGTGCGATGGAAAGGTCATAGTGTACAGAAAACCAAATACAGAGCTTGAAGAACGAAACACAGTTGCTACTGTAAAACATGGTGGAGGTGGTTTAATGGTTTGGGGGTGTATGGCGGCTTCAGGAGCGGGAAATCTTGAAATTATTAATGGAGTAATGGATCATAAGTATTACATTGACATTTTAAAGAGGAATTTAAAAGATAGTGCTGTAAAACTTGGGCTTGGTAATAACTTTCAATATTATCAAGATAATGACCCCAAACATTCTGCTTTAAATACCAAGATGTGGATGCTGTATAACTGCCCCAAAGTCATTAAAACTCCTCCTCAAAGTCCCGTCTTGAACCCAATTGAACATCTTTGGGAACATCTCGAACGCAAATTGAGAACGCGCAATTTTTCGAGCAAGAGTCAAACGCAACAGGTGATAATGGAGGAATGGACTAATATAGACCAAAATATAACCGCTAAATTAGTCCAATCGATGTCAAACCGTTTAAAAGAAGTTATAAGACGCGGTGGTCGAATAACAAAGTATTAATTTTTTTTTTTAATTATGTTATTTATTTTTTTGTTTTTTTGCAATGATGAATACTTTTTTTGTTTAATTTTTTGTGTTCAGCTGTAAAATGGCCCTTTTTGTTCCAATAAATACTATTTTTATACCCTCCACCATAAGATGGGGGGTATACTAATTTCGTCATTCTGTTTGTAACTACTCGAAATATTCGTCTGAGACCCCATAAAGTATATATATTCTTGATCGTCGTGATATTTTATGTCGATCTAGCCATGTCCGTCCGTCTGTCTGTCGAAAGCACGCTAACTTCCGAAGGAGTAAAGTTAGCCGCTTGAAATTTTGCACAAATACTTCTTATTAGTGTAGGTCGGTTGGTATTGTAAATGGGCCATATCGGTCCATGTTTTGATATAGCTGCCATATAAACCGATCTTGGGTCTTGACTTCTTGAGCCTCTAGAGTGCGCAATTCTTATCCGATTGGAATGAAATTTTGCACGACGTGTTTTGTTATGATGTCCAACAACTGTGCCAAGTATGGTTCAAATCGGTCCATAACCTGATATAGCTGCCATATAAACCGATCTGGGGTTTTGACTTCTTGAGCCTCTAGAGTGCGCAATTCTTATCCGATTGGAATGAAATTTTGCATGACGTGTTTTGCTATGATATCCAACAACTGTGCCAAGTATGGTTCAAATCGGTCCATAACCTGATATAGCTGCCATATAAACCGATCTTGGGTCTTGACTTCTTGAGCCTCTACAGTGCGCAATTCTTATCCGATTGAAATGAAATTTCGCACGACGTGTTTTGTTATGATACCCAACAACTATGCCAAGTATGGTTTAAATCGGTCCATAACCTGATATAGCTGTCATATAAACCGATCTTGGGTCTTGACTTCTTGAAGCTCTAGAGGGCACAATTCTTATCCGATTTGAATGAATTTTTGCACGAAGTATTTCGTTTTGATATTCAACAACTGTGCCAAGTATGGTTGAAATCGGTCCATAACCTGATATAGCTGTCATATAAACAGATCTGGGGATTTGACTTCTTGAGCTTCTAGAGGGCGCAATTCGTATCCAATTTGGCTGAAATTTTGCATGACGTATTTTATTTTTACTTTCAACAACTGTGTCAAATAACGTTCAAATCGGTTCATAACCTGATATAGCTGCCATATAAACCGATCTGGGATCTTGACTTCTTGACCCCTAGAGGTCGCAATTATTATCCGATATGCCTGAAATTTTGTACGACGGATCCTCTCATGACCATCAACAAACGTGTTTATTATGGTCTGAATCGGTCTATAGCCCGATACAGATCCCACATAAATCGTTCTCTCTATTTTACTTCGTAAGCTCCAATGGGCGAATTCTTATACGAATTGGCTGAAATTTTACACAGGTCTCCAACATATAATTCAATTGTGGTCCGAACCGGACCATATCTTGATATCGTTTTAATAGCAGAGCAACTGTTTTCTTATATCCTTTTTTGCCTAAGGAGAGATGCCAGGAAAAGAACTCGACAAATGCAATCCATGGTGGAGGGTATATAAGATTCGGCCTGGTTTTTTTTTAACTTTAATGGGTATATTTGTATGCCCTCCATTATAGGATGGGGGGTATACTAATTTCGTCTTCTTCTGCCTCTAGAGGGCGCAATTCTTATCCGATTTGGCTGAAATTTTACATTAAGTGGTTTGCTGTGACTTTCAACAACTGTGCTAAGCATGGCGCAAATCGGACCATTATATAATATAGCTGCCATTTAAACCGATCTGGGATCTTCACTTCTTAAGCCTTCTTCGATTTGGCAGTAATTTGGTACCACGGCTTCTCCCATGACCACAGAGATACCGCGCAAAGAACCCGAACATAGCACGCTCTAATAAATTTTCCCAATTTAATTAGGAATATTTGCGGGCAATTTGTTCAGAGTTCTGGGTTTCTCTCCCAAAAAAATCTGGCAACCGTGACATTGTGAAATGGTTTAAAGCTCCATGTTCGGTCAAATATCGTCTCTAAGTTCCGGCCGATTACATTTGTGAATAATTTGTATGCCATATTTCCTTCTTCACTCCCCACAATAGATAGCTTTTACCATTTGCTATAAATCAACTATGATAATCGTAGCAGCTAGCTCTGCCAAAAACAGGTGAATATTCATTTCATTGCTAAAGTCCTTGGAATACCTCATTAAATCACCCTGTACACTCAAAGAAATGTGTTAGTAAAAACAGCAATAATGTTTGCTGAAACAACCGAAAGGGACATCAATAATTTGTTGCTTAAACAGCAAACATTTTCTGCTGGTTTCAGATGATAAAAAGTTAAAACTATTGTAAAACTTACAAATATACTTACAAAATTGGTATATTGCACCTAATCTTTTAGTATTAGGGGTATATTGAGTATATTTCGTTATTATTTGGTTATTATACCCTCCACCATAAGATGGGGGGTATACTAATTTCGTCATTCTGTTTGTAACTACTCGAAATATTCGTCTGAGACCCCATAAAGTATATATATTCTTGATCGTCGTGACATTTTATGTCGATCTAGCCATGTCCGTCCGTCTGTCCGTCCGTCCGTCCGTCCGTCCGTCTGTCTGTCGAAAGCACGCTAACTTCCGAAGGAGCAAAGCTAGCCGCTTGAAATTTTGCACAAACACTTCTTATTAGTGTAGGTCGGTTGGTATTGTAAATGGGCCATATCGGTCCATGTTTTGATATAGCTGCCATATAAACCGATCTTGGGTCTTGACTTCTTGAGCCTCTAGAGGGCGCAATTCTTATCCGATCAGAATGAAATTTCGCACGACGTGTTTCGTCATGATATCCAATAACTGTGCCAAGTATGGTTTAAATCGGTCCATAACCTGATATAGCTGCCATATAAACCGATCTTGGGTTTTGACTTCTTGAGCCTCTAGAGGGCACAATTCTTATCCGATTTGAATGAATTTTTGCACGAAGTATTTCGTTATGATATCCAACAACTGTGCCAAGTATGGTTGAAATCTTTTCATAACCTGATATAGCTGTCATATAAACAGATCTGGGGATTTGACTTCTTGAGCTTCTAGAGGGCGCAATTCCTATCCGATTTGGCTGAAATTTTGCATGACGTATTTTATTTTTACTTTCAACATCGGTGCCAAGTATGGTTCAAATCGGTTCATAACCTGATATAGCTGCCATATAAACCGATCTGGGATCTTGACTTCTTGACCCCTAGAGGTCGCAATTATTATCCGATATGCCTGCAATTTTGTACGATGGATCCTCTCATGACCATCAACAAACGTGTTTATTATGGTCTGAATCGGTCTATAGCCCGATAAAGATCCCATATAAATCGTTCTCTCTATTTTACTTCGTGAGCCCCAATGGGCGCAATTCTTATACGAATTGGCTGAAATTTTACACATGTCTCCAACATATAATTTAATTGTGGTCCGAACCGGACCATATCTTGATATCGTTTTAATAGCAGAGCAACTCTTTTCTAATATCCTTTTTTGCCTAAGAAGAGATGCCGGGAAAAGAAGTCGACAAATGCGCTCCATGGTGGAGGGTATATAAAATTCGGCCCGGCCGAACTTAGCACGCTTTTACTTGTTTTCTTTAAAAACAATGAAATTGTGTACATATATATCACACAAGCACTACTGCATCATTAGTTTAATATGTTTTTATTTCAATTGTCTTTTGTAGACTTATTAAAAAAAAAACATTGAATGATGAATACTTTTTTTGACCGCTGTAAATAAAACTCAAATTATGCAAGTGATCTTCTAGAAAATTGTCATTAATTTTTATACCCTCCACCATAAGATGGGGGGTATACTAATTTCGTCATTCTGTTTGTAACTACTCGAAATATTCGTCTGAGACCCCATAAAGTATATATATTCTTGATCGTCGTGACATTTTATGTCGATCTAGCCATGTCCGTCCGTCTGTCCGTCCGTCCGTCCGTCCGTCCGTCCGTCCGTCCGTCCGTCCGTCTGTCTGTCGAAAGCACGCTAACTTCCGAAGGAGTATAGCTAGCCGCTTGAAATTTTGCACAAATACTTCTTATCAGTGTAGGTCGGTTGGTATTGTAAATGGGCCATATCGGTCCATGTTTTGATATAGCTGCCATATAAACCGATCTTGGGTCTTGACTTCTTGAGCCTCTAGAGTAAGCAATTCTTGTCCGATTGGGATGAAATTTTGCACGACGTGTTTTGTTATGACATCCAAGAACTGTGCCAAGTATGGTTCAAATCGGTCCATAACCTGATATAGCTGCCATATAAACCGATCTTGGGTCTTGACTTCTTGAGCCTCTAGAGTACGCAATTCTTATCCGATTGGAATGAAATTTTGCACGACGTGTTTTGTTATTATATTCAACTACTGTGCCAAGTATGGTTCAAATCGGTTCATAACCTGATATAGCTGCCATATACATCGATCTGGGGTTTTGACTTCTTGAGCCTCTAGAGTGCGCAATTCTTATCCGATTGGAATGAAATTTTGCACGACGTGTTTTGTTACGATATCCAACAACTGTGCTTAGTATGGTTCAAATCGGTCCATAACCTTATATAGCTGTCATATAAACCGATCTTTGGTCTTGACTTCTTGAGCCTCTAGAGTACGCAATTCTTATCCGATTGGAATGAAATTTTGCACGACGTGTTTTGTTACGATATCCAACAACTGTGCCAAGTATGGTTCAAATCGGTTCATAACCTTTTATAGCTGCCATATAAACCGATCTTGGGTCTTGACTTCTTGAGCCTTTAGAGGTCCCAATTATTATCCGATTTGCCTGAAATTTTGTACGACGGATTCTCTCATGACCATTAACATACGTGTTTATTATGGTCTGAATCGGTATATAGCCCGATACAGCTCCCATATAAATCGATCTCTCTATTATACCCTCCACCATAAGATGGGGGGTATACTAATTTCGTCATTCTGTTTGTAACTACTCGAAATATTCGTCTGAGACCCCATAAAGTATATATATTCTTGATCGTCGTGAAATTTTATGTCGATCTAGCCATGTCCGTCCGTCTGTCCGTCCGTCCGTCCGTCCGTCTGTCTGTCGAAAGCACGCTAACTTCCGAAGGAGTAAAGTTAGCCGCTTGAAATTTTGCACAAATACTTCTTGTTGGTGTAGGTCGGTTGGTATTGTAAATGGGCCATATCGGTCCATGTTTTGATATAGCTGCCATATAAACCGATCTTGGGTCTTGACTTCTTGAGCCTCTAGAGTGCGCAATTCTTATCCGATTTGAATGAATTTTGGCACGACTTGTTCTGTTATGATGTCCAACAACTGTGCCAAGTATGGTTCAAATCGGTCCATAATCTGATATAGCTGCCATATAAACCGATCTTGGGTCTTGACTTCTTGAGCCTCTAGAGTGCCCAATTCTTATCCGATTTGGCTGAAATTTTGCATGACGTATTTTATTTTTACTTTCAACAACTGTGTTAAATAAGTTTCAAATCGGTTCATAACCTGATATAGCTGCCATATAAACTGATCTGGGATCTTGACTTCTTGACCCCTAGAGGTCGCAATTATTATCCGATATGCCTGAAATTTTGTACGACGTATCCTCTCATGACCATCAACAAACGTGTTTATTATGTTCTGAATCAGTCTATAGCCCGATACAGATCCCATATAAATCGTTCTCTCTATTTTACTTCGTAAGCCCCAATGGGCGCAATTCTTATACGAATTGGCTGAAATTTTACACAGGTCTCCAACATATAATTTAATTGTGGTCCAAACCGGACCATATCTTGATATCGTTAATAGCAGAGCAACTCTTTTCTTATATCCTTTTTTTTTGACTAAGAAGAGATGCCGGGAAAAGAACTCGACAAATGCGATCCACGGTGGAGGGTATATAAGATTCGGCCCGGGCGAACTTAGCACGCTTCTACTTGTTTGTTTTTTTTTTTTTTTTTTTGAAAAAACTTGGTGGAATTATTTCAAAAATATTTTGTTTAAAAAATCTTCAACTTTTATCAATATAAAAAAAACAAGTAAAAGCGTGCTAAGTTCGGCCGGGCCGAATCTTATATACCCTCCACCATGGATCGCATTTGTCGAGTTCTTTTCCCGGCATCTCTTCTTAGGCAAAAAAGGATATAAGAAAAGAGTTGCTCTGCTAATAAAACGATAACAAGACATGGTCCGGTTCGGACCACAATTAAATTATATGTTGGAGACCTGTGTAAAATTTCAGCCAATTCGTATAAGAATTGCGCCCATTGGGGCTCACGAAGTAAAATAGAGAGAACGATTTATATGGGATCTGTATCGGGCTATAGACCGATTCAGACCATAATAAACACGTTTGTTGATGGTCATGAGAGGATCCGTCGTACAAAATTTCAGGCATATCGGATAATAATTGCGACCTCTAGGGGTCAAGAAGTCAAGATCCCAGATCGGTTTATATGGCAGCTATATCAGGTTATGAACCGATTTGAACCTTATTTGACACAGTTGTTGAAAGTAAAAATAAAATACGTCATGCAAAATTTCAGCCAAATCGGATAGGAATTGCGCCCTCTAAAAGCTCAAGAAGTCAAATCCCCAGATCTGTTTATATGACAGCTATATCAGGTTATGGACCGATTTCAACCATACTTGGCACAGTTGTTGGATATCATAACGAAATACTTCGTGCAAAAATTCATTCAAATCGGATAAGAATTGTGCCCTCTAGAGGCTCAAGAAGTCAAGACCCAAGATCGGTTTATATGGCAGCTATATCCGGTTATGGACCGATTTAAACCATACTCGACACAGTTGTTGGGTATCATAACAAAACAGGTCGGTCGAAATTCCATTCCATTCGGATAAGAATTGCGCACTATAGAGGCTCAAGAAGTCAAGACCCCAGATCGGTTTATATGGCAGCTATATCAGGTTATGGACCGATTTAAACCATACTTGGCCCAGTTGTTGGATATCATAACAAAACATGTCGTGCAAAATTTCATTTCAATCGGATAAGAATTGCGCACTCTAGAGGCTCAAGAAATCAAGACCCAAGATCGGTTTATATGGCAGCTATATCAGGTTATGGACCGATTTGAACCATATTTAGCACAGTTGTTGTATATCATAACAAAACACGTCATGCAAAATTTCATCCCAATCGGATAAGAATTGCGCACTCTAGAGGCTCAAGAAGTCAAGACCCAAGATCGGTTTATATGGCAGCTATATCAAAACATGGACCGATATGGCCCATTTACAATACCAACCGACCTACACTAATAAGAAGTATTTGTGCAAAATTTCAAGCGGCTAGCTTTACTCTTTCGGAAGTTAGCGTGCTTTCGACAGACAGACGGACGGACGGACGGACGGACGGACAGACGGACGGACATGGCTAGATCGACATAAAATGTCACGACGATCAAGAATATATATACTTTATGGGGTCTCAGACGAATATTTCGAGTAGTTACAAACAGAATGACGAAATTAGTATACCCCCCATCTTATGGTGGAGGGTATAATAGGATATAAGAAAAGAGTTGCTCTGCTATTAAAACGATATCAAGATATGGACCGGTTCGGACCACAATTAAATTATATGTTGGAGACCTGTGTAAAATTTCAGCCAATTCGTATAAGAATTGCGCCCATTGGGGCTCACGAAGTAAAATAGAGAGAACGATTTATATGGGATCTGTATCGGGCTATAGACCGATTCAGACCATAATAAACACGTATGATGATGGTCATGAGAGGATCCGTCGTACAAAATTTCAGGCATATCGGATAATAATTGCGACCTCTAGGGGTCAAGAAGTCAAGATCCCAGATCGGTTTATATGGCAGCTATATCAGGTTATGAACCGATTTGAACCTTATTTGACACAGTTGTTGAAAGTAAAAATAAAATACGTCATGCAAAATTTCAGCCAAATCGGATAGGAATTGCGCCCTCTAGAAGCTCAAGAAGTCAAATCCCCAGATCTGTTTATATCACAGCTATATCAGGTTAAGGACCGATTTCAACCATACTTGGCACAGTTGTTGGATATCATAACAAAATACTTCGTGCAAAAATTCATTCAAATCGGATAAGAATTGCGCCCTCAAGAGGCTCAAGAAGTCAAGACCCAATATCGGTTTATATGGCAGCTATATCAGGTTATGGACCGATTTCAACCATACTTGGCATAGTTGTTGGGTATCATAACAAAAGACGTCGTGCGAAATTCCATTCAATTCGGATAAGAATTGCGCCCCCTAGAGGCTCAAGAAGTCAAGACCCAAGATCGGTTTATATGGCAGCTATATCAGGTTATGAACCGATTTGAACCATACTTGGCACAGTTGTTGTATATAATAACAAAACACGTCGTGCAAAATTTTATTCCAATCGGATAAGAATTGCGCACTCTAGAGGCTCAAGAAGTCAAGACCCAAGATCGGTTTATATGGCAGCTATATCAGGTTATGGACCGATTTGAACCATACTTAGCACAGTTGTTGGATATTATAGCAAAACACGTCGCGCAAAATTTCATTCTGATCGGATAAGAATTGCGCACGCTAGAGGCTCAAGATCGGTTTATAAGGCAGCTATATCAGGTTATGGACCGATTTGAACTATACTTGGCACAGTTATTGGATATCATAGCAAAACACGTCGTGCAGAATTTCTGTCCAATCGGATAAGAATTGCGCACTCTAGAGGCTCAAGAAGTCAAGACCCAAGATCGGTTTATATGGCAGCTATATCAGGTTATGGACCGATATGGCCCATTTACAATACCAACCGACCTACACTAATAAGAAGTATTTGTGCAAAATTTCAAGCGGCTAGCTTTACTCCTTCGGAAGTTAGCGTGCTTTCGACAGACAGACGGACGGACGGACGGACGGACGGACGGACGGACGGACAGACGGACGGACATGGCTAGATCGACATAAAATGTCACGACGATCAAGAATATATATACTTTATGGGGTCTCAGACGAATATTTCGAGTAGTTACAAACAGAATGACGAAATTAGTATACCCCCCATCTTATGGTGGAGGGTATAAAAATTTACTGCAATTTGGTAGCTAGAGAAATATTTATAAAATTTTGGGTTTAGAGAAAATTGCATTACAATTCTGTTGGCAGCCGGTTGTACACACCAGATTGACCCGGTGGAATTCTCATCGGCAAGGGCTGCCACTTCAGTGTACGTGTTCGTGATTCGTGAGACGAATTATGGGAGAGGCACATCCCGGAGTGCCTTCTCCGCACGCTTCTGGTCCGTACCGCGATTGAAAAGAACCCCGGACCCTGGTTCTGTTCGGTTTGCCAGAACCGGTGCATGGAGTGGGTACATTTCCGATCTTGCTCTGGCCTTACTTCACTACGGGAGTATAGTCATACTGGCTATATCGCAAGGTGCTGTGCGAACATAGCCAGCAGCGGGTCACAAGCGTGGTCGTCGTCGCCTTCGGCGTCCTCGTCGTCGGACTATGTAACCCCCTCGACCTCTCCCGTACGGCAATTTACGCAACGGCAGCATCCTAGCCCAAATATTGCCAGGCCAATGCCGGGAAGTGTGTCATTCTTGCAGTTAAACTGCAACGGACTTCGTGTCAAGATCGATGAGATCGTGGATCGAGTCGGAGGAGCATATTGGTCGCAGCGATCCAGGAGACGAAGCTGACCAACATCTGCAGCTTGCACAGTTGTCACGGTTACAATGTGCTAAGTAAGGATCCCTCAAGGAATGGAGGTGGTTATTGGCCTTCGTAATACACCATTCCGTGCAATATAGACCTATCTCGCCTGCGCATGACGCTAGTGACCCCTATATGGAATGCACGGGGATAACAGTCAGGTCCGGTACTGCCGAGATAGAGCTACACAACGTGTACATACTGCCGGTTGGTAGCTGTGTCCCGATTAATGGGCAGGCTTACAACCCCGACATAAATGGGTTGCTATCTGGCCATAATCGTCTGGTTCTAGGGGACTTTAATGCGCATCACACGTCATGGCTTTCTCCCCTAGGTAACGAACAGCGTGGTATAGCTTCGGCAGAGCAGATTGAAAGCTCCACGTTTTGCACGGTGAATCAGGATGCCCCCACTACGACTACGACTAGGTGCAGCAGCTCGCCAGACATCTCCATTGCATTCCCTGATCTCCTGAGCGACGTATCCTGGCAAGCCGTCATCTCTTTGGGGTCAGACCACCTCCCCATAATTCTCACCATCGACCGACCACACGACTTCATAACCTTTAAACGCCGGACGTTTATCAATCATAAGAAGGCCGTTTGGGCTGGCTTCAGAGAGTATACCAATCGCCGCTTCAGTGAATTGCCACCCCCCTCTGATGTGCTATTGGCCGAGAGGAAATTCCGAGACATCATTAACGCAGCAGCCGCTTGCTTCATTCCAGCCGGTCGAATACCCCAAGTGCGGCCCAATTTCCTGGCGCAAGCAATGGTACTCGTGGTATGGACCCCGCTAACCCCAGAATCAGCGAGCTGAATCTGGAAATAAACAGGGTAGTCAACGAACATAAGCGGAATTTGCGGCTGGAGCAATGTAAATTAGTCACCGGTATAGGCAAACTGTGGTCTACTGTTAAGTCATTCTCGAGCCCCGGTAGACGGGATGACAGGACCTCAGTCACTTTTGGCGAAGGTTGGTTAATCGTCAATTTATTGTGCATCCCGAGAGAGACAGGGCAAGGAGGAGAGCCATTCGCCGTATTCGTGGTCTCCGACCCGATGAACAGCCATCACAATTTACCGTGGGCGAAATTACGAATGTCATTCGTGGCGCCAAATCATCTAAGGCGTTGGGCCCCGTCGGAATCTCTACATTGATGTTAAAGAATCTGGATCCACCTGGAGTTGAGTACCTTACCACTGTCCTCAACCTGTCACTGAACACTCTTATAGTTCCCGATGTCTGGAAAATGGGCAGAGTGATCCCGCTACTGAAGCCTGGAAAAGACCCGAATTTGGGGGAGTCGTACAGACCGATCTCCCTTCTCTCACTAGTGGCAAAGACGCTTGAGGCATTACTCCTTCCGAGCCTTTCCGAGAATTTCCATTCGCCGAGCATCAACATGGATTTCGGAGACTGCACAGCACAACAACAGCTTTGTATGCCATTATCGCACACATTTGCCGTCGCTTCAATCTGCCCAGGCCATGTGATAGGACAGTCCTCGTGGCACTGGATCTATCAAAGGCATTCGACACGGTCAGCCATGCCAAATTATTTGAGGACATCGCCAACACGTCCCTCCAGCCAGGCCTGAAACGATGGGTCGCGAATTATCTGTGTGTTCGCCAGTCATTTGTGGAATTTAGGGATAAGAAGTCGAAGAAGCGTAGAGTAAAACAGGGAGTTCCCCAAGGTGGGGTGATATCTCCGGCACTGTTACCTCTCCTATCCTCCATTCCACCCCTTCCAGGCGGCATAGAGATCGTGTCATATGCGGACGATTATATGATCATGGCATCAGGCCCCCCACCCATTAATGACATCTGCGATAGGTTGAACGTCTACCTCAACGAACTTGCCTCATATTTCGCTGCAAAAAATCTGAATATATCCGACACCGTGAGGTGAATACTGAGCTGACTGTGATGGTCGATGGAGAAATGTTTCCGACCATCAAGTTTCCCAAAATACTTGGCGTCACATTTGACAGCTCTTACACATTCTCTTTAAATGTCAGAATGCCGCCGTCCGAACTGCGACCGGTCGAAGACATAACTACATGCTGTCCAAGTAATACCATTTGGGCTGTTATCGCAGAAATCATCCAAATCATCATCTTGTGGATAGACATCCACCGCCCAGAAGCCTTATGGTAGATCTACATGATCTAGAGCGTGAGGTTCAGCGCTACAAGAGATAACCTCTAGATCAAGCGGCATATCAAGCGGGTCTAAACAACATTCATGCAGACACGGTAGCAGATGCGGTAATTGACTACCGGGTGAATGTAGTCTTTGGAGAACGACCGCCACCCATTGCACCCGAAGAAATCGACCTCCCCTGTCAATTACGTTCCGGCAGATGCAGCCGCCTCACAGAGCTAGGATTGATGCCGACGTGCAAGATGTATGTCCCAATCGTAACCAGGGACCGCACGATACATGTCACCTGTTTAACAACCCGGCCAGACCCACTCGACTCAGACCCAGATCCCTGTGGACACACCCCATCTTAGTCGCACAGTTCCTGGGTCTTGACACTCAACAGAATCAAGCAGACGAAAGATAGAACACAATAAACTGCTACAACAACAATAACAACAATTCTGATATTAGAAAAAACTTCATAGAATTTATGTCTTTTGAGAAATTGGTTTTAAAATTGAATTTAGAAGATGTTTAATTAAAAGTTTGCCTTTAAATAAATTTTTATTGAAATTTTGTTTGTTGGCTTTTTTTTTTTGAAAAAATTTTCAATAAAAAGTAAAAAAATCATTAAATTTTTGTCTTTAGAAACAAAATGTTTGAAATTAAGCCTTTAAACGGCAAAATTTAAGTTTTGCCTGTAAATAAAAATTTATTAAAATTTTGAATTTAAAAATATGTTTTGAAATTCTGTTTTTAGGAAACATTTTTTCTTAAAAAAATTTTTAAAATGTTTCCTCAAGAAAAATGTCATTAAAATGTTGTTTTTAAAGAACATGCATTGAAAAGTTGCCTTTTGAAAAAATAATTTCGAGTATGCCAGGCAGGAGTAAATTCTTTTAGCACCCCCTTGCCTACGTTCCTGGCCCCCACATAGACCGATCTCCAAATTTAGGGTCTTGTGCTCATAAAAGCTGCATTTATTACACGATTGGGCTAAAATTTGGCCCAATGATATAGGTCCCATATAGACCGATCTCCCGATTTAAGGTCTCAAGCCAATAATAGCCGCATTTGTTGTCCGATTACGCTGAAATATAAAGCAGTTAGCTGTATTCGGACCTTCGACGCCCGTGTCGAGTATGGATTGGATCGGATTATATTTGGGTGAATAAATACCCAACAAAAGCTTAGTAAGTATTTTACATGTCACTATGTGTGGCTGTTAACACTTAACGAGTAATCACCATCTGTGCAACCGGTAGTACAAATATCATTATATACAATATTCGATGAAGTTCAAAAATAAGCACTTATTAGTAATAATAGAACAAATCATTATTATAACCTTGGTATTCACAAAAATGTCATCACGAAACTGCGGGCAAAAATATTTCTACCCATAAGTTCTGTCCGTTAGGAGGTTGAGCGCAATGATAAGGAACCTCCATTTTATTGGCGAGTCCGAATGTCTTGCCGCAAAGCGACTCCTCTTAGTAGCACTAGGAGGGAAATACTGTGGTGTTATTAAAATAAAACAAGTAAAAGCGTGCTAAGTTCGGCCGGGCCGAATCTTATATACCCTCCACCATGGATCGCATTTGTCGAGTACTTTTCCCGGCATCTCTTCTTAGGCAAAAAAGGATATAAGAAAAGATTTGCTCTGCTATTAGAGCGATTTCAAGATATGGTCCGGTTTGGACCACAATTAAATTATATGTTGGAGACCTGTGTAAAATGTCAGCCAATTCGAATAAGAATTGCGCCCTTTGTGAGCTCAAGAAGTAAAATAGAGAGATCGATTCATATGGGAGCTGTCTCAGGCTATACACCGATTCAGACCATAATAAACACGTATGTTGATGGTCATGAGAGGATCCGTCGTGCAAAAATTCATTCAAATCGGATACGAATTGCGCCCTCTAGAAGCTCAAAAAGTCAAGACCCAAGATCGGTTTATATGACAGTTATATCAGGTTACGGACCGATTTGAACCATACTTGGCACAGTTGTTGGATATCATAACGAAACACGTCGTGCAAAATTTCAGTCCAATCAGATAAGAATTGCGCCCTCTAGAGGCTCAAGAAGTCGAGACTCAAGATCGGTTTATATAACAGCTATATCAGGTTATAGACCGATTTGAACCATATTTGGCACAGTTGTTGAATGTCATAACAAAACATGTCGTGCAAAGTTTCATTCCAATCGAATAAGAATTCCGCACTGTAGAGGCTCAAGAAGTCAAGACCCAAGATCGGCTTATATGGCAGCTATATCAAAACATGGACCGTTATAGCCCATTTACAATACCAACTGACCTACACTAATAAGAAGCATTTGTGCGAAATTTCAAGCGGCTAGCTTTACTCCTTCGGAAGTTAGCGTGCATTCGACAGATAGACGGACGGACGGACGGACAGACGGACGGACATGGCTAGATCGACATAAAATGTCGCGACGATCAAGAATATATATACTTTATGGGGTCTCAGACGAATATTTCGAGTAGTTACAAACAGAATGACGAAATTAGTATACCTATGGTGGAGGGTATAAAAATATTTTGAATTTGTTGTACATCCCACACAAATCCGTTGATTGTTCCGCATTCTGTGGGCGTAATTTTAAAGAAATAAATGCAAATTGCAAATTTTGCCCATGAACATTCAAGAAACAGGGGCAAACTTCTCACATATCAATGAGTGCAGTCCGATTCAAGTTTTAAGCTCAATGATAAGGGGCCTCCTTTTAATAGCCGATTCCGAACGGCGTGCCGCAGGTGCGATACCTCTTTGGAGAGAAGTTTAACATGGCGTAGTACCTCACAAATATTGTCAGCATTAGGAGGGGAAAACCACCTTCGAAATTTTTTTTCTGATGGTCTCGCCAGGATTAAAGAAATAAAAATATTAAAAAATCATTTTGCTGGTCCGAGATTCGAACTCGAGAACTTTGTATTGTAAATCTTCTGCTGTACGCTCTGTGCCACAAAGCTACTAAAATCACTCCCATTTGTTAGAATTTTGTGTCTATAAATAGAATATGTCAAACATAAACACAAAAGCACGGCCATTTTTGATAAAATAAAATTAAAGTTTGCTTTTGTGTTGTTAGCTACAATAATATTGAACGGAGAAAATAGTAATCGTAGTTGAATGCGTAGAGCGACTGCTTTGAAAATGGAAGGTTCATGGTTCAACTCTCGGCTGCGATGAAGGTAAAGTTTTAATTTCAATTATAATTTGAGTTATTTAACGTTCAACTAAGGTAATATGTCATTATTTTTTGACAACTTTTGTGCTTAGACATAAGAACTTATTTTTGAACTATTGGTATGCTTGTGTGGAAGGACTTTCATCCTAGGACATTACCATATAAAAGTAATAAGAAACGATGACGAAATATAAGTAGTTATTAGTTTTTTTATGAGCTTTCCTTTCTGGTTATTTAGTAATGAGAGATTTTGCTGGGTTGCAGATTTATTCTCAGACTATTTCCCTATCGCCTTTACACATCGTCCCCGAATATGATATATATCGATCTCTCGATTTATGGTCTTGAACCCACATAAGACTTTTTTACTACCAGATTTTTCTGACTTTTAGAACAATGAGTTGTGTTGAGTTTGCGGAGATGTTCGATCCAAAAAGCCATATAGACCCATCTCTCCATAAAAGACGCATTTATCGTCCGATGTCGCCGAAATTTGAGACAGAAAGTTGTGTTAGACTTCTCGACATCTTTCTTCAATTTGGCCCAGATCGATCCAGATTTGGATATAGCTGCCATAGAGACCGATCTCCCGATTTAAGGTCTGGGGGCCCATAAAAGGCGCATTTATTGTCCGATTTAGCCGAAATTTGGGGACAGTGAGTGGTGTTAGGCCCGTCGACATCCTTTTCAATTTGGCCCAGATCGGTCCAGATTTGGATATAGCTGCCATATAGACCGATCTCTTGATTTAGGTTTTTGGACCTATAAAAGGCGCATTTAAAATCCGACTTCGCTGAAAATTTACACAGTGACTTATGTTAGGCTTTTCGTCATCCGTGTCGTATATGGTTCATATCGGTCTATATTTGGATATAGCTACCAAAACGACCAATATTTTGTTCTACAAAATTAAACAATGACTTTTACTTATTAGACCACTCAATGTCCATGATAAATTTTGTCCAAATTGGACCATAGGTCTATGGGGGCATAAATTATTAATTTTTCACCGGATATATACCCGAGGTGTTGGGTATCCAAAGTTCGGCCCGGCCAAACTTAACGCCTTTTTACTTGTTTCAAATGTCACAGTTCCTCACAAGGAGGATAGGTTAGATTAGGTTAGGTTGAAAAGCCATAGTGGCATGGGACGGATTAATATATGCACCCTCTTTTCTACCTAAGAGGGTAATCATCGCTGAAAAATTTGTTTCGATGTTCTCGTCAGGATTCGAACCCAGGCGTTCAGCGTCATAGGTGGCATGACCACCTCTGCGTCACTGTGGCCTTCCCTTATTATATCCTCTTCGTTCAAATTCAACTACGAAAGTTATACTTTAATTGTGTTAGCTGTCAACAATTGTGAACGCTCTAATATTTTCAATGCCCGCCTTTTGTAAGTCCCCTATTTTGTGTCTTGCATTGTCACTTTTATTGCGTGGCAACCATAAACTCATTAAAGCCAAACAACACAATAGGACACAATCCTCTTTCGCGAACAATATTTCTGGCAGCACTCACTTTACACAGAATCTCATTAAGTCAAGTGTCATTTGACTTCTCATCAGGATAATGCATGTCTCCACAATCACCACCGCAAATTACTGACAATCTCTACATCTACTCTACGACTGCTACGAGTACTCCATCATTACACGCAAAATGTCATTTCCACAGATTACTAAGCGATGATAGAAATGATGGAGACACAACGATTTTCTGCCACATTCTGGGCCATTGATGACAGCACTGATTGATTTTTCTGGTCAAATTTAGTTCAATTTACAGCCAACCTTCCTAAGAAGGGCTTTGAAGGAAGGGGTTTGGGAAGGCAAGGCATAACCTCTTAGTTTAACAATTTAATTAAGGAAGTTATTTCCGCTACAGTATCTATGTATGCCCATGGGGGCGCGGCAAGAAATCGAATCTCATTGACAAGCATACCATACCCTGTTGAGGGGGGTGAAGTGAATGACACGAAATTTAATTACTAGGAAGTTTTCGTTGCCAAGAATAGAAAACAAAGCTCGGGTTAAAGTTATCAATTTCTTTGCTTTGTTCTACCGTGTAATTTATTAATAAGAACTTAATTAAAAGTTATGTCGAATATTATGCCCACTTGTAAATCAATTTGAAAGTACTCCTAATCAATTTAGTGGCAGACTTAGTAGCCAAAAAATGGAGAATGCGATAGCTCGCGGGCGCGAATTTATTTGTATTGAATAGATACTGTGGGAATTATGAAATATCTTTATTGATATTTATAACAGCTGTTACTTTGGAAAAAGGGGGTTCAGAAAGAATATTTCATAGAGACAAATTTAGTGAAGAGGCTAGCGAAAAATTCATGATTTCAAGGCTGAACGAAATAAATTGTTCAAATAACTTAACCGAATTTCGAGGTCCTTTTCTTTCAAACACATTCGGTCTTATCTCTTTGTTACCACCATCAAGAGGTGCATGTTAAAATAATCTTTATGCAGAAATTAACCTACTTATGGTTTTGGCTTCGCTAAAATAATTTTTGACGTAACTTTAAAGATTTAAGCCAAAAATGCCTGATGGCGTATCTCCTGATAACTCCGCAAGTACGAAACAACGGTTACCTACGACAGATGTTCCTATACCTGCGATAGCGAGCACTGATCAGTCTTAGCGTTATAGTGTCGACCAGTCATCGAGCTGGAAGTTGTTCCGCCGTGCAAGATTATATTTGTGTCTCGTTTATTTGGTAATACATCTACTCGAAACTTGGTGTCAGAGATTTTAGAATGAGCGCAGAAGATCGAGGCGCTTGGAACGCTATTCTACGTTCGGCTAGTGGAAGAAATATTCTGTCTGTAAGATAAGTTGGTGTCCTATATCAGATCGGGATGTGAGGATTTCAATGAGAATGATTGAGAGATATATACTTTTAATTTTAGAAAATATCATGATCAGTGTTGCCGTTAGGTTAGGTAGGTTCTTCTAACATAAAAACACCAAGTTAATTACTGAAAAAGTCGACATGGATAACTCACTCGCTAAGACCGCAGAATAAAATCATGGCGGTCGAGGGCCAAATTCTTTTACAAGGGGTCTCTCTGCTTCAAATTTCAGGAAAAATTGCGTAGGTTCTGATATTGACCGTAGCTGGAATGAGTTTTAAGGTATCTCTTCTACATTTCGTAAATTCTGGGTAGGCAATGTGACTTTTATGCATCCAACAGCTTTAATCGGAAAACAGAGCTATATGGCAGCTGCATATAAACATGGTCAGATCTGGTTCATACTCATATGTTGAGGAGTCCATGCAACTCACTGTAATGACGAAAATTGGTTTCTAGCTCAAACACTTAAATTGGATGATTGCTTTATCCAAACCCGGTAGGGTTTTACATTGAAATAGGGCCAAAATACGAGATTACAAGATTTTTTTTCTGGAGATCGTTATAAAGGGTCTAGATACATACGTCATGTTTGATTTATGTACTAGAGGGAGACGGTCGGAAATGTCTAAATTCTCTATGAATAACGACGATCTAGTACTTTGTAATGTTTATAACGTTATTTGCGGTGTGGTAAATGGAATGGCAAAATGGCCAACTCTTGGGAAGTGGGTATAAAAACGTTTAGATTTTTATATACCAAACTTCTTTATTTTATATACCAAACTTATATCAAACCAGCAAAAATTAAAGCTTCTTGAAACCGAATAAAGTTAATCGAGAGACCGGTTTTTATGGGAGCTATACCAGGTTATAGACCGATTTGGACTGTACTTGGCACAGTTGTTGGAAGCCATAAGAGAATACTATATGCAAAATGTTAGCCAAATCGGACAAAAATTGCGCCATCCAGGGGCTCAAGAAATCAAATCAGGAGACCGGTTTATATGGGAGCTATATCAGGTTATAGACCGATTTGGACCGTAGTAAGTGCAGTTGTTGGATGGCATAACAGAACAGAGCATGCCAAATTTCAGCCAAATCGGACAAAACTTGCGGTTTCCAGGGAGCTATATTTAAACCTGAACCTTTACTTTATTTCAGCTCGGAAAATATATCACTAAGCCCGGAAAATATATCAGCAACGTGCTCTATTCTCATATATCTATATATCATTTATTTGAACCCCATATTGCCATTGGCCTCAAAATTGGATATCAAATTCGTTTTTATACCCTCCACCATAAGATGGGGGGTATACTAATTTCGTCATTCTGTTTGTAACTACTCGAAATATTCGTCTGAGACCCCATAAAGTATATATATTCTTGATCGTCATGAAATTTTATGTCGATCTAGCCATGTCCGTCCGTCTGTCCGTCCGTCCGTCCGTCCGTCCGTCCGTCCGTCCGTCCGTCCGTCCGTCTGTCTGTCGAAAGCACGCTAACTTCCGAAGGAGTAAAGCTAGCCGCTTGAAATTTTGCACAAATACTTCTTATTAGTGTAGGTCGGTTGGTATTGTAAATGGGCCATATCGGTCCATGTTTTGATATAGCTGCCATATAAACCGATCTTGGGTCTTGACTTCTTGAGGCTCTAGAGTGCGCAATTCTTATCCGATTGGGATGAAATTTTGCACGACGTGTTTTGTTATGACATCCAACAACTGTGCCAAGTATGGTTCAAATCGGTCCATAACCTGATACAGCTGCCATATAAACCGATCTTGGGTCTTGACTTCTTGAGCCTCTAGAGTGCGCAATTCTTATCCGATTGAAATGAAATTTTGCACGACGTGTTTCGTTACGATATCCAACAACTGTGTTAAGTATGGTTCAAATCGGTCCATAACCTGAAATAGCTGCCATATAAACCGATCTTGGGTCTTGACTTCTTGAGCCTCTAGAGTGCGCAATTCTTATCCGATTGGAATGAAATTTTGCACGACGTGTTTTGTTATGACATCCAACAACTGTGCCAAGTATGGTTCAAATCGGTCCATAACCTGATATAGCTGCCATATAAACCGATCTTGGGTCTTGACTTCTTGAGCCTCTAGAGTGCGCAATTCTTATCCGATTGGAATGAAATTTTGCACGACGTGTTTTGTTACGATATCCAACAACTGCGCCTAGTATGGTTCAAATCGGTCCATAACCTGATATAGCTGTCATATAAACCGATCTTGGGTCTTGACTTCTTGAGCCTCTAGAGGGCGCAATTATTATCCGATTTGCCTGAAATTTTGTACGACGGATTCTCTCATGACCATTAACATACGTGTTTATTATGGTCTGAATCGGTATATAGCCCGATACAGCTCCCATATAAATCGATCTCTCTATTTTACTTTTTGAGCTCACAAAGGGCGCAATTCTTATTCGAATTGGCTGACATTTTACACAGGTCTCCAACATATAATTTAATTGTGGTCCAAACCGGACCATATCTTGAAATCGCTCTAATAGCAGAGCAAATCTTTTCTTATATCCTTTTTTGCCTAAGAAGAGATGCCGGGAAAAGAACTCGACAAATGCGATCCATGGTGGAGGGTATATAAGATTCGGCCCGGCCGAACTTAGCACGCTTTTACTTGTTTAATCTCATTTAATTTCCTTATTGCAAAAGTCAGCAAAAATGTCCGGTTTGGGGTATTGGCCCTAAAACTATAAATATTTTGTTCCACTCTCTTTAAGACCCAAATTGTCTTGGAGAGCAAATACGTCCTATTTGAGGGTTGGTATAGTGCTGAGACGTCCCACTAGACAGTTGGTCCCTAATATTGATATCATATAAGTGGTCGACTTCCAAATACCTTTAATTTGAGCCCACAAGAACATGACCGGCTTGAGTGATGTTTTGGGGTATGAGCGGCCACTCAGTGAGTTGGCTTTGAAAATATATATCGGATTCGTGTTCTACTCTAAAAACCCTCTTATTTCAGCCTCTTATTGCAATAGTCAGCAAATATTTATTATTTGGGTGGTGTTGTGGGGGTGTGGTGGCCCATATACACTTTTCCCGAATATTGATATCAGATTCGTGCTTCACACCCAAAGACCTTTCAATCGAGCCCCATATTGCTATGGTCGTAAATTTGTGCCCTTTTGGGGATAGTTTTGGGGAGAGGCGGCCCCTTAAACACTTGGTCCCATATTTGGATATCAGATTCGAATTCTATACTCAAATACCTTTTATTTAAGCCCCATATTCCCAAGGTCAGTAAATAAGTTCCGTTTGGGGGTGTTTTGGAGAAGGAGTGGACCCCCAGAAACGTGGTCCCACTTTTGGATACCAGATTCGTATTCCACTCGCAAATACCTTTCGTTTAAGTCCCATATTGCCATGGTCGGTAAATATGTCCGAATTAGGGGTGTTTTGGGGGTTGTGGTGGTCCTCTTAACACTTGGTCCGACAATTGGAAATCAGATACGTTTTCTTATCCTAAATACCTTTAATTTGAGTCCCATATTGTCGTGATTGGTCTTCATATATGTTTGGTAGGTTTTAGGGTGGGGCAGCCCCCTAGGTACGCCATCCGAAATTTAGATACAAACTTTGTCTTTTTAGGCAACTATATGAGAGCACACAAAATTTCGCTTAAATCACACCACCCAAAATTAGGGTAAGGGGGAGGGCCCCCCCCCCCATTTTAATATATCAAAAAATTTAGTATCCCATTTTCACCACAGGATCATTACCATGCACCATCTGTGAAAATTTCAAGAAAATCGGTTCAGCCGTTTTTATACCCACCACCGAAGGATGGGGGAATATTCATTTTGTCATTCCGTTTGCAACACATCGAAATATCCATTTCCGACCCTATAAAGTATATATATTCTTGATCAGCGTAAAAATCTAAGACGATCTAGACATGTCCGTCCGTCTGTCCGTCTGTCTGTTGAAATCACGCTACAGTCTTTAAAAATTGAGATATTGAGCTGAAATTTTGCACAGATTCTTTTTTTGTCCATAAGCAGGTTCAGTTCGAAGATGGGCTATATCGGACTATATCTTGATATAGCCCCCATATAGACCGATCCGCCGATTTAGGGTTTTAGGCCCATAAAAGCCACATTTATTATCCGATTTTGCTGAAATTTGGAAAAGTGAGTTTTGTTAGGCCCTTCGACATCCTTCGTCAATTTGGCTCAGATCGGTCCAGATTTGGATATAGCTGCCATATAGACCGACCCTCCGATTTAGGGTCTAAGGGCCATAAAAGCCACATTTTTTAGCCGATTCCGCTGAAAATCGGGACAGTGAGTTGTGTTAGGCCCTTCGACATCCTTTGTCAATTTGGCCTAGATCGGTTCAGATTTGGATATAGCTGCCATATAGACCGATCCTCGATTTATGGTGTTAGGCCCATAAAAGCCACATTTATTACCTGATTTTGCTGAAATTTGGGACAGTGAGTTGTGTTAGGCCCTTCGACATCCTTTGTCAATTTGGCTCAGATCGGTTCAGATTTGGATATAGCTGTCATATAGACCGATCTTCCGCTCTATGGTGTTAGGCCCATAAAAGCCACATTTATTACCCGATTTTGCTGAAATTTGGGACAGTGAGTTTCGTTAGGCCCTTCGACATCTTTCTTCAATTTGGCCCAGATCGGTTCAGATTTGGATATAGCTGCTATATAGACCGATTTCTTGATTTAAGGTTTTGGGCCCACAAAATGCTCATTTATTGTCCGATGTCGCCGAAATTTGGGACAGTGAGTTAAGTTAAGCCCCTTGACATACATCTGCAATATCGCACAGATCGGTCCAAATTTAGATATAGCTGCCATATAGACCGATATCTAGGTTTAAGGTTTTGGGGCCATAAAGACCCATTTATTGTCCGATGTCGCTGAAATTTGAGACAGTGAGTTTAGTTAGGCTCTTCGACGTCCTTCTTCAATTTTGCCCAGATCGATCCAGATTTGATAATAGCTGCCATGTAGACCGATCTCTCGATTTAAAGTCTTTGCCCCATAAAAAGCGCATTTATAATCCGATTTCACTGAAATTTTACAAAATAACTTATGTTAGGCTTTTCAACATCCGTGTCGTATATGGTTCAGATCGTTTAATTTTTAGATATAGCTACTGTACTTATTAGTATTTGGTCCAAATCGGAACATGTTTTGATATAACTGATATGGGTCATAAGGTATGAAATTTTCACCGAATTTTGATGAAAGGTAGTTTACATATATACCCGAGGTGGTGGGTATCCAAAGTTCGGCCCGGCCGAACTTAACGCCTTTTTACTTGTTCAGTCTATAATTAACATACAATCAAACAAACAAACAAACATACAAACAAACACAAATTGATTTATATATATATAGCTCCAATATTACAGTAATTCTTTCCTTTGATCAAATGTTTGCCTAAAAAGAGATACCGGGAAAAGAACTCGATGATCCATGAGGAAGGGTACATAAGATTCGGCCCGGCCGAACTTATCACGCTGTTACTTGTAATACCCTCCACCAAAGGATGGGAGTATACTAATTTCGCCTTTCTGTTTGTAACACCTCGTAATATCTAAATAAGATTTTTTTCCATGTATCCTTGTAATCAAGGTACAGGTCGTATGTGTTGTCCGATTTTGACATATATACAAGATTTCATCACAATCGGTTCAGATTTAGACATAGCTCCCTCCCTATATAGAAATATGAAAAATTTGGCAGAGCTCGGCCAGGATTCGAACCTGGGCACACGGAGCAACAGCCAGAGCCATTGCCGTTGTCTTAGCGTTCGAAGCCATGAATACAACTTCCAACACATGCACAAAATCATGTGCAGTACGGAAGAAGTGTCATTTGTCAGGGAAAGAAGGTCTGTCGTTACACAAAAAAAAAATATACATGCATTAAGAAAAGTACAGCTAATAAGCAGGGTTGCCGAGCTTGGTTAATGTGGTAATTGTATCATAGATGCGTTTTCGCTATTCAAATACAACATACCAACGCACGGCCCTTGAAGCCATCACTCCTAATAGGGTTGAAAAGTCTCCTGACCAATGATGAAACGCGTCCCATAGTGGTTGGTGTGTGTTGCTATCTTTGGCTTTCCTTTTCCATTTGCATCTCCGTTTTCCATCTGCTCGTATCGAAAGAGAAACAAACAGAAATATCTTAGAAATTTCATAAAAATCGGTTCAGATTAAGATATAGCTCCCATATATATTTATCGCCCGATTTGCACTTAAATGGCCGTAGTAACTACAATTTTCAACCGATCTGTGGTAAAGAGTATTATAACTTTGTGCATTTATTTGCAACGCAAAGAAGAAGAAAGCTAGACCCATCCATAATTATACCGATTGGCTTAGAATCAATTTCTGATTCGATTTAGCTATGTCTGTCTGTCCGTTTATTTTTGTAATCAAGATACAGGTCTCTTTTTAGACAAACGTAGAATATTGAATAAGAATTATTATGCTATTGGAGCTTTATCAAGTTGTAGTCCGATTCGGACCATAAATGAATGCTGAACATTGTAGAAGTCATTGTGTAATATTTATGTTCATTCGGATAAGAATTGCGCCTTATAGGGGCTCAAGAAGCAAAATCGGGAGATAGGTTAATATGGGAGCTGTATCAAGCTATTGATCGATCCCGACCATATAAGATGTTGAAAGTCATGAGAGAAGCCGTTGCACAAAATTTCTGCCAAATCGGGTGAGAATTGCGCCCTCTAGAGGCTCAAGAAGTCAAAATCTCAGATCGGTTTATATGGCAGCTATATCAGGTTCTATACCAATTTACGCCATACTTAGCACAATTATTGGAAGTCATAACAAAACACCTCATGCAAAATTTAGCCAAATCGGTTGAGAATTGGGCGCTCTATTGGCTCACGAAGTCAAGATTCAAAATCGGTTTACATGACAGCAGATTATGAACTAAACACAGTTGTTGGAAGTGATACCAAACCACTACGTGCAAATTTCAGTTAAATCGCGCCCTATAGAATCTCAAGAAGTCAAGACCCAAGATCGGTTTATATGGCAGCTATATTAAAACATGGACCGATTTTGCCCATTTACAATACTAACCGACCTACACTTATAAAAAGTATTTGTGCAAAATTGCAAGCGGCTAGCTTTACCCCTTCGAATGATGGCGTGCTTTCGACAGATAGACGGACGGACGGACGGATGGACATATGGACTTAAAATGACATGACGATCAAGAATATATATACTGTATGGAGTCTTAGACGCATATTTCGAGGTGTTACAAACAGAAGGACGAAATTAGTATACCCCCATCCTATGGTGGAGGGTATAACAATGCTCTTTAAGACGACTTGATTCACAAGCACAAAAGAAAACCAGTAAGGAAAGGATAAAGTCGGGCGCAGCCGACTATATAATACCCCACACTACCACCTTATCCTAAGTCTTGTCAGTCTTTTATTTTGTATACTTACTAAAATATCGAAAAACAGCAAGATGTTTTTATTTTTACAATAGGACTCAAATTTTAGCAGCCTAAGGTATAAAGCAAATATCGGAAAAAGATATATATATTGGAACTTCATATAAACCTAGGCACTCCGGTACCCAAATTGAAGGCGTGCTTGGATTGATCGATTCCTACCAGAGGGCTACTGTGTTATCACAATGGACTTAAAATTGTCTAAGTGACTTTGCAAAGGACTGCCACTCCTACCTAACCTAAGCTATATATAAATCTGCACCGGTTTTGATGAACTTTTGCGCACATATTGGGACGTCAAATAAAACACCTCGTGGAAAATTTGGTAAAATTCGGATCAAAATTGTGGCTTCTACAGCCTTAAAAGACCATATCGGGTGCAAGATATATGTGGGAGCTATATCTATATCTAAATCTTATCCGATCCTGATGAAATACTGCGCACACATTAGGACGCCGAAAAAATTGGCCAAATTTGGTAAAGAACGGACAAAAATTGTGGCTTCTACAGCTTTAAATCGCAATATCGGATGAAATATATATATGGGAGCTATATCTAAATCTGAACCGATTTAAATGAATATTTTTTTGCATATATTGGGACGTCAGAACAAGCAAAAAGTCAAAAAAATCAGGCCAAAATTGTGGCTTCTACAGCCATAATAGGCCATATCGGATGAAAGATATATATGGGAGTTATATTTATATCTAAACCGATTTTTTCAAAATCAAAAGCGTTCGTCCTTGGACCAAAAACGTGACTTGTGCAAAATTTTATGAAAATTGGACAATTGCGGCCTGTATCTTGATCACAAAAATACATAGACAGACGGAGAGTTGGACCGACGGACATAGCTAAATCGAATCAAGAAGTGATTCTAAGTCAATCGGTATATTTATGGATTGGTCTAGCTAAATCGAATCAGGAAGTGATTCTAAGCCAATCGGTGTGCTTATCGATTTGTCTACCTCTTCTCCATCTTAGCGTTGCAACCAAATGCACTAAGTTATAATACCCTGTACCACAGTGGTGGTGTATGGTATAACAAATACAATCTTACCTCCCTTATTTAAATCCAATTTATTCAACACAGCCAATAGCAAGAAACAATCACAATTTTGCCGACAATCCTATGGCAGCCGGTTGTACGTACCGGATTGGCCCGATGGATTCCTTCATCAACCCGATCCGGGCTAAATTGAAGAAGGATATCGAGTGGCCTAACATAACTCGTTACCCAAAGCTTCAGCAAAATCGGATAATAAATGTGATTTTTATGGGCCTAGGACTTTAAAGCAGCGGATCGTTCTATATGGGGGCTATTTCAAGATATAACCCGTTACAGCACATCTGCGAGCTTAACCTACTTGTGGGAACACAAGTAAGAGCGTGCTAAGTTCGGCCGTGCCGAATCTAATATACCCTCCACCATGGATAGCATTTTTTGAGTTCTATGCGCGGTTTCTCTTTTTAGGCACACAAACAATATTGAAAAAGAACTGTTATGTTTTTGGAGCTATACCAATAGTCCGAATCGGACGATAAATGAATGCTGAACTTTGTACAAGTCATTGTGTAATTTTTCAGTTCATTCGGATAAGAATTGCGCTTTGTAGGGACTTAAGAAGTAAAATTGGGAGATAGGTTTATATGGGAACTGTATCAAGCTATTAATCTATTCAGACCATATAAGACACGTATATTAAAGGTCATGAGAGAAGCCGTTGTACAAAATTTCTGCCAAATCGAAAGACAATTGCGCCCTCTAGAGGCTCAAGAAGTCAAGATCCCAGATCGGTTTATATGGCAGCTATATCAGGTTATGAACCGATTTGAATTATACTAAACACAGTTGTTTAAAGTGATACCAGAACACTAGGTGCAAAATTTCATTCAAATCAGACGAGAATTGCGACCTCTAGAGGGTCACGAAGTCAAGACCCAAGATCGGTTTATATGGCTGCTATATCAAAACATGGACGGATTTGGCCCATTTACAATCCCAACCGACCTAAACTAATAAAAAGTATTTGTGCAAAATTTCAAGCGGCTAGGACAGACGGACGGACATGTCTAGATCGACTTAAAATGAAATGACGGTCAAGAACATAAATACTTTATGGGGTCTCAGACGCATATTTCGAGGTGTTACAAACAGAATGACGAAATTAGTATACTCCCATCCTATGGTGGAGGGTATAACAAGTAACAGCGTGCTAAGTTCGGCCAGGCCGAATCTTATGTACCCTCCACCATGGATCGTCGGGTTCTTTTCCCGGTATCTCTTTTTAGGCAAACATTTGATCAAAGGAAATAATTACTATAATATTGGAGCTATATATATAAAAATCAATTTGTGTTTGTTTGTTTGGTTGTATGTTCCTTATAGACTCAACAAGTAAAAGCGTGCTAAGTTCGGCCGGGCCGAATCTTATATACCCTCCACCATGGATCGCATTTGTCGAGTTCTTTTCCCGGCATCTCTTCTTAGGCAAAAAAGGATATAAGAAAAGAGTTGCTCTGCTATTAAAACCATATCAAGATATGGTCCGGTTCGGACCACAATTAAATTATATGTTGGAGACCTGTGTAAAATTTCCGCCAATTCGTATAAGAATTGCGCCCATTGGGGCTCATGAAGTAAAATAGAGAGAACGATTTATATGGGATCTTTATCGGGCTATAGACCGATTCAGACCATAATAAACACATTTGTTGATGGTCATGAGAGGATCCGTCGTACAAAATTTCAAGCATATCGAATAATAATTGCGACCTCTAGGGGTCAAGATCCCAGATCGGTTTATATGGCAGCTATATCAGGTTACAAACCGTTTGAACCTTATTTGACGCAGTTGTTGAAACTAAAAATAAAATACGTCATGCAAAATTTCAGCCAAATCGGATAGAAATTGCGCCCTCTAGAAGCTCAAGAATCAAATTCCCAGATCTGTTTATATGACAGCTATATCAGGTTATGGACCGATTTCAACCATACTTGGCACAGTTGTTGGATATCATAACGAACTACTTCGTGCAAAAATTCATTCAAATCGGATAAGAATTGTGCCCTCTAGAGGCTTAAAAAGTCAAGACCCAAGATCGGTTTATATGGTAGCTATATAAGGTTATGGACCGATTTAAACCATACTTGGCACGGTTATTGGATATCATAACAAAACCCGTCGTGCGAAATTCCACTCCAATCGGATAAGAATTGAGCCTCTAGAGTGCGCAATTCTTATCCGATCAGAATGAAATTTTGCACGACGTGTTTTGTTATGATATCCAACAACTGTGCCAAGTATGGTTTAAATCGGTATATAACCTGATATAGCTGCCATATAAACCGATCTTGGGTCTTGACTTCTTGAGCCTCTAGAGAGCGCAATTCTTATCCGATCAGAAAACAATTTTGCACGACGTGTTTTGTTATGATATCCAACAACTGTGCCAACTATGGTTCAAATCGGTCCATAACCTGATATAGCTGCCATATAAACCGATCTTGGGTCTTGATTTCTTGAGCCTCTAGAGGGCGCAATTCTTATCCGATTGGAATGAAATTTCGCACGACGTGTTTTGTTATGATACCCAACAACTGTGCCATGTATGGTTCAAATCGGTTCATAACCTGATATAGCTGCCATATAAACCGATCTTGGGTCTTGACTTCTTGAGCCTCTAGAGGGCACAATTCTTTTCCGATTTGAATGAGTTTTTGCACGAAGTATTTCGTCATGATATCCAACAACTGTGCCAAGTATGGTTGAAATCGGTCCATAACCTGATATAGCTGTCATATAAACAATCTGGGGATTTTACTTCTTGACCCCTAGAGGTCGCAATTATTATCCGATATGCCTGAAATTTTGTATGACGGATCCTCTTATGACCATCAACAAACGTGTTTATTATGTTCTGAATCGGTCTATAGCCCGATACAGATCCCATATAAATCGTTCTCTCTATTTTACTTCGTGAGCCCCAATGGGCGCAATTCTTAAACGAATTGGCTGATATTTTACACAGGTCTCCAACATACAGGGTGGCTGATGAAAGCCGCTACCAAAAAAAAATGTAATAACTTTTTTTCTATTTAATAATAATAATTTAATAATTAATTTAATTAATTAATTAATTAATTTAATTAATAATAATTTAATAATTAATTTAATAATTTAATTTAACATGAATAAAAGAAAAATGTATTCCATACACCGAAAAAAAATGTAGCAATATTCATCATTGTAGCAATATTCATCAGCCCCCCTGTATAATTTAATTGTGGTCCGAACCGGTCCATATCTTGATATCGTTTTAATAGCAGAGCAACTCTTTTCTTATATCCTTTTTAGCCTAAGAAGAGATGCCGGGAAAAGAACTCGACAAATGCGATCCATGGTGGAGGGTATATAAGATTCGGCCCGGCCGAACTTAGCACGCTTTTACTTGTTGATATCTGAAAGGGGCACGGATCCTCCCCCTTACCCTAATTTTCAGAAACGCCAGATCTCGGAGGTGGGTGGTGTGATTTAAGCGAAATTTTGTGTGCTCTCATATAGTTCCCTAAAAATACAAAGTTTGTATCTTAATTTCGTATGGCATACCTAGGGGGCTGCCCCACCCTAAAACCTATCAAACATATATTTGGACCAATCACGACAATATGGGACTCAAATGAAAGGTATTTAGGATAAGAAAACGTATCTGATATCCTATTTTCGGACCAAGTGTTAGGTAGACCACCCCAACCCCCAAAACACCCCTAAATCGGACATATTTGCCGACCATGGCAATATGGGACTCAAGTGAAAGGTATTTGTGAATAAAATACGAATTTTATATCCAAATTTTCGACAATGTTTCTGGGGGTCCACCCCTTCCCCAAAACGCCCCCCTAACAGGACTTATTTACTGACCATGGGACTTAAATAAAGGGTGATTTTTTTGAGGTTAGGATTTTCATGCATTAGTATTTGACAGATCACGTGGGATTTCAGACATGGTGTCAAAGAGAAAGATGCTCAGTATGCTTTGACATTTCATCATGAATAGACTTACTAACGAGCAACGCTTGCAAATCATTGAATTTTATTACCAAAATCAGTGTTCGGTTCGAAATGTGTTCATTCACCGTAACGTTGCGTCCAACAGCATCTTTGAAAAAATACGGTCCAATGATTCCACCAGCGTACAAACCACACCAAACAGTGCATTTTTCGGGATGCATGGGCAGTTCTAGAACGGCTTCTGGTTGCTCTTCACTCCAAATGCGGCAATTTTGCTTATTTACGTAGCCATTCAACCAGAAATGAGCCTCATCGCTGAACAAAATGTGTCAAAATTTTAACACATTTCGAACCGAACACTGATTTTGGTAATAAAATTCAATGATTTGCAAGCGTTGCTCGTTAGTAAGTCTATTCATGATGAAATGTCAAAGCATACTGAGCATCTTTCTCTTTGACACCATGTCTGAAATCCCACGTGATCTGTCAAATACTAATGCATGAAAATCCTAACCTCAAAAAAATCACCCTTTAAAAGGTATTTGAGTGTACAATTCGAATCTGATATTCAAATATGGGACCAAGTGTTTAAGGGGCCGCCTTACGACAATAGCAATATGGGGCTCGAATGAAAGGTCTTTGGGTGTAAAGCACGAATCTGATATCAATATTCGGGAAAAGTGTATATGGGCCACCCCACCCCCACAACACCACCCAAGTAGGAAGTATTTGCTGACTATTGCAATATGAGGCTCAAGTAAGAGGGTTTTTAGAGTAGAACACGAATCCGATATATATTTTCAATTAGATACAAACAGAATAACGAAATTAGTACACCCCTATTCAATGGTGGATGGTATAAAAACTGGAAAATAATTAAAATAGAACTTATCCAAAATGGATGTTTTTCTGCTGCAAAAAGCCATGTTTGCTTGTGGTTTTAATAATATTAACCGGAGTTTTATTACATACTTAGAATATTGAAAGCAGCAAGTAAAAAAAAAATTTAAATAAAAATAATATAAAATAATTAATTAAGTTATTAAACAACTGATTATTAAATAAATAAATATTTAACAAATTAATATAGAATTATATTAACAAACAAAAATGAAAGAATAAATAAAAAACTAGTAAAACGGCATTAAGTTCGGCCGGGCCGAACTTTTAATACCCACCACCTTGGGTATATATGTAAACCCCCTTTCGTCACAATCCGATGAAAATTGGATAACTTATGAACCCAAATTCGGCACGGACATTGAGTGGTGTTATAAATATAAGTCACTGTTAAATTTTGTATTTCAAATTTCATCAAAATCGGGTAATAAATTAACCTTTTTTGCTTCATACCCTTAACCGGTTGGAAAATTTCATTAAAATCTGGTCAGATTTAAATGTAGCTCCCATATATATCTTTCAGCCTATATGGCCTTTTAAGACTGTTAATGCCACAGTTTTGGTCCGATCTTTAAACAATTTTGCCTGGGATGTTTTATTTATTTTTTTATGAAAATTGGTTTAGATTTAGATAAAAGTTCCATATATATTTACAAAATATACCCCATATGGCCTTTTAACGCTGAGTCGCCACAATTTTGGTTCGATCTTTATAAATTCCGTGTTAGGTATTTTTTTAACGTCCTAGCACGTGTGCTAAATTTCATTTAATTGGGTCCAAATTTAGATATACCTCCGATATATCGTTCATCCGATATGTCCCTTAAAGTCTGTAGTAGCGACCGTTATGTCCTGCCAAGTCTAAACCCCGCTAAATGGAGATATAAACCAATAATAAAAATATTGGTATTTGGGACTAGAGCACGAATCTGATGTATGAGGTATCACCTCACCCCCAAAAATACCCCCATACCGAACATATTTACCGACCATAGCAATATAAGGCGAAAATGAACGCTTTTTGGGAGAAGCACTAATATGATATGCACATTGGGGCGAAATAACTGAAAGGCCATACCAGCACCCCCAAAAAGGACTTATTTCCTGAGCGTGCCAGTATAGGGCTTAGATAAAATAAGAGAGTCAAAGAAAGCGAAGTGGGGCGTGCTATCGTCATAATTTAACCAGTAAGAAAAAGCTAAAGTCGGGCGGATTTTTTTTCGAACAGATCGTTTGAAAATTGTTGTTACTATGGCCATATAAGAGCAAATCCGGCGATAAATATATATGGGAGCTATATCCAAATCTGAACCGATTTTGATGAAACTTAGCATATATGTTAAAATCGGTAACAAAACAATTTGTACATATCGGTTGAAAATTATGGTTACCACTGCTATTTAAGTGCAAATCGGGCGCCAGGTATCGGAGATGGGAGCACCGATTTAAGCGAAATATTGTATGCATGGTACCCGAAAATACAAATTGGTTTAAATTTTAGGGACAAATCTCACATAAAAATTTATACCCTGGTATCTGAGGGGTCTACCTACCACCTAAAACCCCGAGCAGTGCATATTTACCAGTGGAGACAACATGGATATCAAATCTAAGGTACATATTTAAAAGTAGAGGGAGAATCGTATATATAACAAGTAAAAGCGTGCTAAGTTCGGCCGGGACGAATCTTATATACCCTCCACCATGGATCGCATTTGTCGAGTTCTTTTCCCGGCATCTCTTCTTAGGCAAAACAGGATATAAGAAAAGATTTGCTCTGCTTTTAGAGCGATATCAAGATATGGTCCGGTTTGTACCACAATTAAATTATATGTTGGAGACCTGTGTAAAATGTCAGCCAATTCGAATAAGAATTGCGCCCTTTGTGGGCTCAAGAAGTAAAATAGAGAGATCGATTTATATGGGAGCTGTATCGGCCTATAGACCAATTCAGACCATAATAAACATGTATGTTAATGGTCATGAGAGAATCCGTCGTACAAAATTTCAGGCAAATCGGATAATAATTGCGACCTTTAGAGGCTCAAGAAGTCAAGACCCCGGTCCGGTTTATATGGCAGCTATATCAGGTTATGAATCGACTTGTACTTTATTTGACATAGTTGTTAAAAGTAAGAATAAAAGAATAAAATAAATAAATTTCAGCAAAATCGGATAGAAATTGAGCCCTCTAGAAGCTCAAGAAGTCAAGTCCCCAGATCTGTTTATATGACAGCTATATAAGGTTATGAACCGATTTGAGCCATATTTGGCACAGTTGTTGGATATCATAACAAAATACTACGTGCCAAAATTCATTCAAATTGAATAAGAATTGCGCACTCTTGAGGCTCAAGAAATCAAGACCCAAGATCGATTTATATGACAGCTATATCAGGTTATGGACCGATTTGAACCATACTTGGCACAGTTGTTGAATATCGTAACAAAACACGTCGTGCAAAATTTCATTCCAATCGGATAAGAATTGCGCGCTCTAGAGGCTCAAGAAGTCAAGACCCAAGGCCGGTTTACATGGCAGCTATATCAGGTTATGAACCGATTTGAACCATACTTGGCACAGTTGTTGAATATCATAACAAAACACGTCGTGCAAATTTTCATCCCAATCGGATAAGAATTGCACACTCTAGAGGCTCAAGAAATCAAGACCAAAGATGGTTTATATGACAGCTATATCAAAACATGGACCGATATGGCCCATTTACAATACCAACCGACCTACACTAATAAGAAGTATTTGTGCAAAATTTCAAGTGGCTAGCTTTACTCCTTCGGAAGTTAGCGTGCTTTCGACAGACAGACGGACGGACGGACATGGCTAGATCGATATAAAATTTCACGACGATCAAGATTATATATACTTTATGGGGTCTCAGACGAATATTTCGAGTAGTTACAATCAGAATGACGAAATTAGTATACCCCCCATCTTATGGTGGAGGGTATAAAAATAAATTTGTATTTGTTTGTCAGTTTGTTTGTTTGTGTGTTCCTCATAGACTCAAAAACGGTTGAACCGATTTTCTTGAAAGTTTCACAGATGCATAATGATCCCGTGGTGAAAATAGGGTAATGCATTTTTTGATATCTGAAGGGGGAACGGACGCTCCCCCTTACCCTAATTTTCAGAAACGCCAGATCTCGGAGATGGATGGTGCGATTTAAGCGAAATTTTGTGTGCACTCTTATAGTAACCTAAAAACAACAAGTACAACGGCGTTTAGTTCGGCCGGGCCGAACTTTGGATACCCACCACCTCGGGTATATATGTAAACCACTTTTCATCAAAATTCAGTGAAAATTTCATACCTTATGTCCCATATCAGTTATATTAAAATAGGTTACGATTTGGACCAAATACTAATAAGTATACTAGCTACATGTAAAAATAAACCGATCTGAACCATATACAACATGGATGTCGAAAAGCCTAACATAAGTCAATGTGTCAAATTTCAGTTAAATCCGATTATAAATGCATCTTTTTTGAGGCGAAAACTTTAAATCGAGATATCGGTCTATATAACAGCTATATCCAAATCTTGATCGATATGAGTGAAATTGAAGAAGGATGTCGAAGGGCCCAACACAACTTACTCTCCCAAATTGCGGCGACATCGAACAATAACTGAGCTTTTTCTGGCCCCAAAACCTAAAACCGAGAGATCGGTATATATGGCAGCTATATCCAAATCTTTACCGATCTGTGCCATAGTGTAGAAATATGTCAAGAGGTTGAACCTAACTCAATGTTCCAAATTTCGGCGTCATCGGACAATAAATGCTCCTTTTATGGGCCTAAGACCCTAAATCGGAGGATCGGTCTATATGACAGCTATATCCCGAACTGGACCGATCTGAGCCAAATTGTCGAAGGATAACGAAGGGCCAAATATAACTCACTGTCCCGAATTTCGTCGACATCGGATAATAAATGCGCCTTTTATGGGCAAAAAACCTTAAATCGAGAGATCGGTCTATATTGCAGCTATATCCAAATCTGGACCGATCTGGGCCAAATTGACGAAGGATGTCGAGAAGCCTAACGTAACTCACTGTTTCAAATTTCAGCAAAATCGGATGATAAATGTGGCTTTTGTGGGCCTAAGACCCTAAATCGGAGGATCGGTCTATATAGCAGTTATATGCAAATCAGGACCGATCTGAGCCAAATTTAAGAAGGATGTCGAAGGGCCTTACACAACTTACTGTCCCAAATTTGAACAAAATCGAATAATAAATGTGGTTTTTAGGGGCCTAAGACCCTAAATCTGAGGATCGGTCTATATGGCAGCTATATCCAAGTCTGGACCGATCTGAGCCAAATTGACGAAGGATGTCGAAGGGCCTAATACAACTCACTGTCCCAAATTTCAGCAAAATCGGATAAAAAATGTGGCTTTTATGTGCTATAGACCCTTAATCGGCGGATCGGTCTATATGGGGGCTATACCAAGATATTGTCCGATATAGCTCATCTTCGAACTTAACCTGCTTATGAACAAGAAAAGACTCTGTGCAAAATTTCAGCTCAATATCTCAATTTTTGAAGACTGTAGCGTGATTTCAACAGACAGACAGACAGACGGACGGACATGTCTAAATCGTCTTAGATTTTTACGCTGATCAAGAATATATATACTTTATAGGGTCGGAAATGGATATTTCGATGTGTCGCAAACGGAATGACAAAATGAATATACCCCCATCCGTCGGTGGTGGGTATAAAAACGAATTTGATTTATAATTTCGAGGCCAATGCCAATATGGGGTCCAAATAAATTATATATAGGATACATGAGAAAAGAGCACGTAGCTGATATTTTTTTAGGGCTTAGTGTTTGGGGGCCACCCCACTCCCCAAAACCATCCCTATATTGGGCATATTTACCGACCATGTCAATGTGGGGCTCATATGATATTGATACCCACTTTCGGGACCAGTTTTCTGGGGGTCTACCCCCTTCCCAAAATGGACCACAAACAGCAATTATTTATTCACCATCGCAATATTGGGCTCAAATAAAGGTATTTTGGAGTTAAATACGAATATCCAACTGTGGGACCATGTATTTGGGGCACCGCTCTTTCCCCAAAAATCCCCCAAAATGTAAAAATTTGCCGATCATGCCATTATATGGCTCATATGAAAGGAATTTGAGTTGGAAAACTAATTTGATAACCAATTTTGGGGCTAAGTGTTTGGGCGACGCCCCATCCTATATTCTTTACTTAAACCAATGGCAATATGGGGTCTAAATAAGTGGTATTTGCGACAAGAGCACGATGCTGATATTTTTTCAGGGCCAAATGTCTAGGGGACCACCTAACCCCCGTTTGGGGCAATATGGGGTCTAAATAAATGGTATTTGCGACAAGAGCACGATGCTGATATTTTCAGGGCCAAGTGTTTAGGAGACCACCTCATCCCCGTAACTCCTAAATCGGACATCATGAGAATATCGGGCCGATATGAAGCCTTTTTAGAATAGCATTTAACCCTCCGACCGAATTCGTGGTCCAATAAAGATGGTATGGAATTCAGATAAAGGCATTTATATTGTTAGTCAAGCGATATTCATATACATTTTTCGTAGCATGTCATTTCACTAAAAGCTCTTTTTTTGTCCAAAATAAATATTCAAAGGATAATTTTGTTCCATATAAAGTAGAAGAAGGCACAGCGGAGCGGGCCCGGTTCAGCTAGTCTGATATAAAAATGTATTTCTTGGTATCTGAGGCGCCTCCCCACCCTGAAACCCACACTGCAGGGAATACACATCTGTTATAAGAATTTTGTTTAAGTTGTCTACGTCTAAATATGTTCCGATTTGGACTAAATAGTAAAAAGTACAATTCATTGTTCAATTGTGTATAACAAAATATTGGTCTTTTTAGTAGCTATATCTAAAAATAAACCGATCTGAACCATATACGACACAGATGTCGAAAAGTCTAACATAAGTCACTGTGTCAAATTTCAGTGAAATCGGATTATAAATGCGCATTTTATGGGACCAAGACTTTAAATCGTGATATCAGTCTATATAGCAGCTATATCAAAATCTTAACTTAACTTAACCTGCTTATGGACAAAAAAAGAACCTGTGCAAAATTCCTGCTCAATATCTCTATTTTTAAAGACTGTAGCGTGATTTCAACAGACAGCCGGACAGACGGACGGACATGTATAGATCGTCTTAGATTTTTACGCTGATCAAGGATATATATACTTTATAGGGTCGGAAATGGATATTTCGATGTGTTGCAAACGGAATGACAAAATGAATATACCCCCATCCTTCGGTGGTGGGTATAAAAAAGGTCTATGTCAGTAGAGTTCGAAAGGAATCAAGAATCTTAGTCACAACCAGCCGTCCTACCGTTCAGCAGGACATGTATATCAGGATAGAATAAGACAGCAATAAAAGGAATTTGATAATAGAGTACACATTGGTATAGATCTGTAAAAATGTGGTATCCCAAGTGGTAGCTTTGAAATATGATTTTGAGTGTAGATAACCAATACATAAAATAATTAATTAGTGTGGGTCTGAATGACACCCGTTGCCTTGAGTATCTTGATAGCCACTTTCAAAAAAGTTGACATTATCTAATTGTTAAGTCCCATTTTAGGGTGAGAAAGTTAAAAAATAATACCGCAAACAGCCGCAATTAAATTCCTATATATTATTTCTCTATTCAAAGGGCCGATAGGTTGTCATAACAAAGATAAATGCTGTATGATCAATTTTGTTTACTCTGCACTCTCTCTGTTCGTGTTGGCTTCTCCATTCAGTTTATCCAATTGAAAACGGCCAATAGATGCCGTTAATTTAAATGTTAGTGCTGTTATCGGAAAAGTAAAGGTATAGACTTTAATACTAACAAGTAAAAGCGTGCTAAGTTCGGCCGGGCCGAATCTTATATACCCTCCACCATGGATCGCATTTGTCGAGTTCTTTTCCCGGCATCTCTTCTTAGGCAAAAAAGGATATAAGAAAAGAGTTGCTCTGCTAATAAAACGATAACAAGACATGGTCCGGTTCGGACCACAATTAAATTATATGTTGGAGACCTGTGTAAAATTTCAGCCAATTCGTATAAGAATTGCGCCCATTGGGGCTCCCGAAGTAAAATAGAGAGAACGATTTATATGGGATCTGTATCGGGCTATAGACCGATTCAGACCATAATAAACACGTTTGTTGATGGTCATGAGAGGATCCGTCGTACAAAATTTCAGGCATATCGGATAATAATTGCGACCTCTAGGGGTCAAGAAGTCAAGATCCCAGATCGGTTTATATGGCAGCTATATCAGGTTATGAACCGATTTGAACCTTATTTGACACAGTTGTTGAAAGTAAAAATAAAATACGTCATGCAAAATTTCAGCCAAATCGGATAGGAATTGCGCCCTCTAAAAGCTCAAGAAGTCAAATCCCCAGATCTGTTTATATGACAGCTATATTAGGTTATGGACCGATTTCAACCATACTTGGCACAGTTGTTGGATATCATAACGAAATACTTCGTGCAAAAATTCATTCAAATCGGATAAGAATTGTGCCCTCTAGAGGCTCAAGAAGTCAAGACCCAAGATCGGTTTATATGGCAGCTATATCCGGTTATGGACCGATTTAAACCATACTCGACACAGTTGTTGGGTATCATAACAAAACAGGTCGGTCGAAATTCCATTCCATTCGGATAAGAATTGCGCACTATAGAGGCTCAAGAAGTCAAGACCCCAGATCGGTTTATATGGCAGCTATATCAGGTTATGGACCGATTTAAACCATACTTGGCCCAGTTGTTGGATATCATAACAAAACATGTCGTGCAAAATTTCATTTCAATCGGATAAGAATTGCGCACTCTAGAGGCTCAAGAAGTCAAGACCCAAGATCGGTTTATATGGCAGCTATATCAGGTTATGGACCGATTTGAACCATATTTAGCACAGTTGTTGTATATCATAACAAAACACGTCATGCAAAATTTCATCCCAATCGGATAAGAATTGCGCACTCTAGAGGCTCAAGAAGTCAAGACCCAAGATCGGTTTATATGGCAGCTATATCAAAACATGGACCGATATGGCCCATTTACAATACCAACCGACCTACACTAATAAGAAGTATTTGTGCAAAATTTCAAGCGGCTAGCTTTACTCCTTCGGAAGTTAGCGTGCTTTCGACAGACAGACGGACGGACGGACGGACAGACGGACGGACATGGCTAGATCGACATAAAATGTCACGACGATCAAGAATATATATACTTTATGGGGTCTCAGACGAATATTTCGAGTAGTTACAAACAGAATGACGAAATTAGTATACCCCCCATCTTATGGTGGAGGGTATAATAGGATATAAGAAAAGAGTTGCTCTGCTATTAAAACGATATCAAGATATGGACCGGTTCGGACCACAATTAAATTATATGTTGGAGACCTGTGTAAAATTTCAGCCAATTCGTATAAGAATTGCGCCCATTGGGGCTCACGAAGTAAAATAGAGAGAACGATTTATATGGGATCTGTATCGGGCTATAGACCGATTCAGACCATAATAAACACGTATGATGATGGTCATGAGAGGATCCGTCGTACAAAATTTCAGGCATATCGGATAATAATTGCGACCTCTAGGGGTCAAGAAGTCAAGATCCCAGATCGGTTTATATGGCAGCTATATCAGGTTATGAACCGATTTGAACCTTATTTGACACAGTTGTTGAAAGTAAAAATAAAATACGTCATGCAAAATTTCAGCCAAATCGGATAGGAATTGCGCCCTCTAGAAGCTCAAGAAGTCAAATCCCCAGATCTGTTTATATCACAGCTATATCAGGTTAAGGACCGATTTCAACCATACTTGGCACAGTTGTTGGATATCATAACAAAATACTTCGTGCAAAAATTCATTCAAATCGGATAAGAATTGTGCCCTCAAGAGGCTCAAGAAGTCAAGACCCAATATCGGTTTATATGGCAGCTATATCAGGTTATGGACCGATTTCAACCATACTTGGCATAGTTGTTGGGTATCATAACAAAAGACGTCGTGCGAAATTCCATTCAATTCGGATAAGAATTGCGCCCCCTAGAGGCTCAAGAAGTCAAGACCCAAGATCGGTTTATATGGCAGCTATATCAGGTTATGAACCGATTTGAACCATACTTGGCACAGTTGTTGTATATAATAACAAAACACGTCGTGCAAAATTTTATTCCAATCGGATAAGAATTGCGCACTCTAGAGGCTCAAGAAGTCAAGACCCAAGATCGGTTTATATGGCAGCTATATCAGGTTATGGACCGATTTGAACCATACTTAGCACAGTTGTTGGATATTATAGCAAAACACGTCGCGCAAAATTTCATTCTGATCGGATAAGAATTGCGCACGCTAGAGGCTCAAGATCGGTTTATAAGGCAGCTATATCAGGTTATGGACCGATTTGAACTATACTTGGCACAGTTATTGGATATCATAGCAAAACACGTCGTGCAGAATTTCTGTCCAATCGGATAAGAATTGCGCACTCTAGAGGCTCAAGAAGTCAAGACCCAAGATCGGTTTATATGGCAGCTATATCAGGTTATGGACCGATATGGCCCATTTACAATACCAACCGACCTACACTAATAAGAAGTATTTGTGCAAAATTTCAAGCGGCTAGCTTTACTCCTTCGGAAGTTAGCGTGCTTTCGACAGACAGACGGACGGACGGACGGACGGACGGACGGACGGACGGACGGACGGACGGACGGACGGACGGACGGACGGACGGACAGACGGACGGACATGGCTAGATCGACATAAAATGTCACGACGATCAAGAATATATATACTTTATGGGGTCTCAGACGAATATTTCGAGTAGTTACAAACAGAATGACGAAATTAGTATACCCCCCATCTTATGGTGGAGGGTATAAAAATAACTTAAAAGTTCTCCGTTTCATGTCGCCCTGGGCCCTTGCGGAATCACATATAAACGACTGAAAATTTAACATCTCTCCCATCTGTTAGAGCTTTTTTTTAGCATATTGTTATAAGTCTATAGATTTCCTTTGTTTGTGGTGCTACTCGCTTGGAGTGGCTTAGGGCCTATAGCATTGATCATCATGTGGTAGTTGTCTATAACTGACTATATAACAACCTATCAAAAAGTAATCATTTTGTCTTCTTTAAATCAAATCAAATTGCCGTATTAAACGATTCTCTGTGGTAAAGAACTAACTTGCGAGTCTATATATTTGGTGAAGTGGGGACAATTCTTAGTAATAAAACAATGAGAAATGTTTGAATAAAAAAATGTTGCCCAGCAACACGTCGTTTAGACTTGTTTGGGAAAAGAAGGCCTTGGCGTCCTATCACACTGAACGCCATAACTTTGTGGGTATGGCGGCCTACATTAATTTATGTCCCCAAGTGAATTAAATCACACAGTTTCCTGTTCAGTCATTATGATTAATCAACTGTTTTGTGGTAAGGTGGTCCGCTCGATGTATGAGCAGAATAAAGATTTCAGATTTGTAGATTAACCCCATATTATCATGAGCTCAATATGGGGTTACTTGAGCACTAATTTGAATGATGCACTCCATTCAAAAAAATCTATCACTTTATCCCCCATTGTTTTAATGGGTCAAATAACCTATTGGAGGCTATTTTAGAAGGTAGAGCACCACCTAGATTCTTGGACACAAAGTTTAATTTAATTTTCGTAATCTGCTCCCAAATACCTCTCATTGGAGTCTCATCTAGCTATGATCAAATAATATGTCCATTTGGGGCCTTTTTGGGGGTGGGGCGACCTCCAATTACTTCGAACTCATTTTTTATGTCATATTCTAAGTCTACTACCAAATTTATTTCATTTGAGTCCTATAATGATATGTCTGTTTGGGGGAGTTTTTGGGGTTGGGAGATCCCTTGGATACTTGACCAAAATATTTAATACCATATTCGTATTCTACTCTCCAATCCTTCCACACCCATACTGTCTCTATCGGTCCACTTTTGATTTTAAGTGGTGTTTTTGGGGTAACGGGGAAGTGTTCGCCCCTTTCCAATATTCACAAATTATAAAGCCTATTCCACCTTCCTGACCATATTCGCAATCTACTCCAGAATACTTTTCATTTGAGTCCCTTATTGTCATCGTCCAATAAACCTATTTTAGGGGGTTTTGGGGTCAGGGTGGCCCCCATTTACTTGGACCCAATTTTTAGGATGAAATTCTTAGTCTACTCTTCAATACCTTTCATTTGAGTCCCATATTGTCCCAATCTGTCCACTTTTATTTTATGGTCGTATTTTTGCGGTGAGGGGGAGAGTCCGCCCTTCTTCCGATATCAAAAAATTATATCGCCTATTGTTCCTTTGAGACCACTCTCCAAAATCTGTAAAAATTTCACGAAAATTGGTTCAGGCGTTTTTGAGTCTAAAAGGAATAAACAAACTTACATACCCACAATCTAAACTATAATCCTAGCCCTCAATATCTTAATAACCACCTTCAAAATGATTGACATTATGGGGCTCAAACAAAATTGTGCTCTAGCGATGCTGATATTATTTCAGGGTCCGCCCCCTAAACTCTCTTCAAACCAGACATGTTTGTTTACTATGGCAATAAATAATAGGTATTTGATAGTTGAAAACGAATTTGATATCCAATTTTGAGGCCAAGTGATTAGTTTCGTCTCACCCCATAAACTCCCCCTAAACCAATAGCAATTTGGGCTCAAATAAAAGAAATTTGAGACTAGGGCACAATGCTGATATTTTTCAGGGCTAAGTGGGTGGGAGGCTGCCACACCCCACATACCCTTCAAACAGGACATATTTGTCGATTATAGCAAAAATGGCTCAAATCTCATATCTGTTTTATGGTTAAGTGTTTCAAGGACGTCTCACCTTATAAAATCTCCCTAAACCACACATATATACTGACTCAACTCAAATACAGAAATCTGGTATCCTTATTTTAGGTGTGATATCTAAGGGAAGTTATAATCCAATAATGACAGCATGGGGTTCAAATGTAAGGTATTTGAGACTAGAGCAAGAATCTGATATATGGGGGACCATCTCACCACCATAGCTACATAAGGCTCTAACGTTAACATAAGATAGTGGAAGAAGGCGAAGCGGAGAGGGCTCTGTCCAGCTAGTCTTATATATAACAAGTAATGACGGGCTAAAGTCGGACGAAGCCGACCTTTTGATACCCTACACTACATTGGATATGCCAGCTAAGTCGTTGAATTTAGAATTAGCTTAATGTAGAATTTCGATCGAAACCCGTACATATTGTAGAAACCATAGAGTAAACCGTTGCGTAAAATTTTAAGAAGATTGATTGACAAATGCGTTAGCAAAGACCTTAAAAGCGAAAATAAGGAGATGCATATATCTGGGAGCTATACCCAAAACTAAACAAATTTCTAAGAAATTCATCAATCATCAGAGGAGTGACAAGAGAAACCTTTGTGCTAAATTTTTTGAAGATCGGCTAACAAATTACTAAATTATTGAGTATTATTTAAAATCAGACGAATATATATATGGGAACTATATCTATTAAATACCGAGAGCCAATTTTCGTGTGAATCGGTTAACAAATGACTAAATTATTCCAATACTAGTCCAAATCGGACGACGATATATATGGGAGCTATATCAAAATCTGAACCGATTTTTTCGAATTTATATAGGCTTTGCCTCTAGGCCAAAGGAAATGCTTGTGTCAAATTTTAAGCCGATCGGATGAAAATTGCGATTTGTACTTTGTACACAAATTAACATGGACAGATAGACAGAGACACGGACATTGCTAAATCGAATCAGAATGTGATTCTGGGCCGATCGGTATACTTATCAATGAGTCTATCTCTCTTCTGGGTGTTACAAACAAATTTTCTAAGTTACAATACCCTGTACCACAGTAGTGGTGTAAGGTATAACGAGTAAAAGCGTGCTAAATTTGGCCGGGCCAAATCGCATTTGTCGAGTTATTTTCCCGATATCTTTTTAAGGCAAACAAAGGAAAAAAGAAAATAACTGCTATGCTATAGGGGCTATGTTATTGAATGTAAGAGACCATAGTAGAAGTCATTGTGTAAAATTTCAGCTATTTTGAAAAAGAATTGCGCCCTTGAGGTGCTCAAGAAGTAAAATAGGGAGATCAGTTTATAGGGGATCTGTATCAGTCTATAGACCGATTCAGACGATATTTGGGACGTATATTGAAAGTTATGGGAGAAGCCGTTGTACAAAATTTCAGTCAAATCGGAAAATATTTGAAAATATTTGCATGCTCTACACTACTACTGTGGTACAGGGTATTATAACTTAGTGCATTTGTTTGTAACAGCCTGAAGGAAGAGAGATAGACCCATTGAATCACTCGACTCAGAATCACTTTCTGATTCGATTTAGCTATGTCCGTCTGTCCATATTAATTTGTGTACAGAGTAAAGGTTGCAGTTTTTATCCGATCGTATTAAAATTGGGTACAAGCATGTCTTTCGGCCTATAGACGAAGCCTATTAAAATTTGGAAAAAATCAATTCAGATTTGGATATAGCTCCCATATATATGTTTGTCCGATTTTGAGTAATAATGCAATAAAATGGTCATTTGTTAACCGATTCTCTAAAAATTCGGCAGGAAGGGTTTTCTTATGAATGAATTTCATAGAAATCGGTGAATTTAATTGCTACTGGTGAATTTCATAGAAATCAGTTCTAATTTAGATACAAATCTCATACATATATATATATATATATATATATATATATATATATATATATATATATATATATATATATATATATATATATATATATATATATATATATATATATATATATATATATATATATATATATATATATATATATATATATGAGATCTATATCCAACAACTGTGCCAAGTATGGTTCAAATCGGTCCATAACCTGATATAGCTGCCATATAGACCGATCTTGGGTCTTGACTTCTTGAGCCTCTAGAGGGCGCAATTCTTATCCGATTGGAATGGAATTTCGCGCGACGTGTTTTGTTATGATACCCAACAACTGTGCCAAGTATGGTTTAAATCGGTTCATAACCTGATATAGCTGCCATATAAACCGATCTGGGATCTTGACTTCTTTACCCCTAGAGGTCGCAATTATTATCCGATATGCCTGAAATTTTGTACGATGGATCCTCTCATGACCATCAACAAACGTGTTTATTATGTTCTGAATCGATACAGATCCCATATAAATCGTTCTCTCTATTTTACTTCATGAGCCCCAATGGGCGCAATTCTTATACGAATTGGCTGAAATTTTACACAACAACATAACTTAATTGTGGACCATATCTTGATATCGTTTTAATAGCAGAGCAACTCTTTTTATACCCTCCACCATAAGATGGGGGGTATACTAATTTCGTCATTCTGTTTGTAACTATTCGAAATATTCGTCTGAGACCCCATAAAGTATATATATTCTTGATCGTCGTGACATTTTATGTCGATCTAGCCATGTCCGTCCGTCTGTCCGTCCGTCCGTCTGTCTGTCTGTCGAAAGCACGCTAACTTCCGAAGGAGTAAAGCTAGCCGCTGGAAATTTTGCACAAATACTTCTTATTAGTGTAGGTCGGTTGGTATTGTAAATGGGCTATATCGGTCCATGTTTTGATATAGCTGCCATATAAACCGATCTTGGGTCTTGACTTCTTGAGCCCCTAGAGTGCGCAATTCTTATCCGACTGGAATGAAATTTTGCACGACGTGTTTTGTTATGATATCCAACAAATGTGCCGAGTATAGTTCAAATCAGTTCATAACCTGATATAGCAGCCATATAAACCGATCTTGGGTCTTGACTTCTTGAGCCTCTAGAGTGCGCAATTCTTATCCGATTGGAATGAAATTTTGCACGACGTGTTTTGTTATGATATTCAACAACTGTGCCGAGTATGGTTTAAATGGGTTCATAACCTCATATAGCTGCCGTATAAACCGTTCTTGGGTCTTGGCTTCTTGAGCGTCTAGAGGGCGCAATTCTTATCCGATTTTACTGAAATTTTGCACGAGGTATTTTGTTATGATATCAAACGACTGTGCCAAGTATGGTTCAAATTTGTTCATAACCTGATATAGCTGTCATATAAACCGATCTTGGGTCTTGACTTCTTGAGCCTCCAGAGGGCGCAATTCTTATCCGATTTTAATGAATTTTTGCATGTAGCATTTTGTTATGATATCCAACAACTGTGCCGATGATGGTTCAAATCGGTTCATAACCTGATATAGCTGTCATATAAACCGATCTTGGGTCTTGACTTCTTGAGCCTCTAGAGTGCGCAATTCTTATCCGATTGGAATGAAATTTTGCACGACGTGTTTTGTTATGATACCCAACAACTGTGCCAAGTATGGTTTAAATCGGTTCATAACCTGATATAGCTGCCATATAAACCGATCTGGGATCTTGACTTCTTTACCCCTAGAGGTCGCAATTATTATCCGATATGCCTGAAATTTTGTACGATGGATCCTCTCATGACCATCAACAAACGTGTTTATTATGTTCTGAATCGATACAGATCCCATATAAATCGTTCTCTCTATTTTACTTCATGAGCCCCAATGGGCGCAATTCTTATACGAATTGGCTGAAATTTTACACAACAACATAACTTAATTGTGGACCATATCTTGATATCGTTTTAATAGCAGAGCAACTCTTTTTATACCCTCCACCATAAGATGGGGGGTATACTAATTTCGTCATTCTGTTTGTAACTATTCGAAATATTCGTCTGAGACCCCATAAAGTATATATATTCTTGATCGTCGTGACATTTTATGTCGATCTAGCCATGTCCGTCCGTCTGTCCGTCCGTCCGTCTGTCTGTCTGTCGAAAGCACGCTAACTTCCGAAGGAGTAAAGCTAGCCGCTGGAAATTTTGCACAAATACTTCTTATTAGTGTAGGTCGGTTGGTATTGTAAATGGGCTATATCGGTCCATGTTTTGATATAGCTGCCATATAAACCGATCTTGGGTCTTGACTTCTTGAGCCCCTAGAGTGCGCAATTCTTATCCGACTGGAATGAAATTTTGCACGACGTGTTTTGTTATGATATCCAACAAATGTGCCGAGTATAGTTCAAATCAGTTCATAACCTGATATAGCAGCCATATAAACCGATCTTGGGTCTTGACTTCTTGAGCCTCTAGAGTGCGCAATTCTTATCCGATTGGAATGAAATTTTGCACGACGTGTTTTGTTATGATATTCAACAACTGTGCCGAGTATGGTTTAAATGGGTTCATAACCTCATATAGCTGCCGTATAAACCGTTCTTGGGTCTTGGCTTCTTGAGCGTCTAGAGGGCGCAATTCTTATCCGATTTTACTGAAATTTTGCACGAGGTATTTTGTTATGATATCAAACGACTGTGCCAAGTATGGTTCAAATTTGTTCATAACCTGATATAGCTGTCATATAAACCGATCTTGGGTCTTGACTTCTTGAGCCTCCAGAGGGCGCAATTCTTATCCGATTTTAATGAATTTTTGCATGTAGCATTTTGTTATGATATCCAACAACTGTGCCGATGATGGTTCAAATCGGTTCATAACCTGATATAGCTGTCATATAAACCGATCTTGGGTCTTGACTTCTTGAGCCTCTAGAGTGCGCAATTCTTATCCGATTGGAATGAAATTTTGCACGACGTGTTTTGTTATGATATTCAACAACTGTGCCGAGTATGGTTTAAATGGGTTCATAACCTCATATAGCTGCCGTATAAACCGTTCTTGGGTCTTGGCTTCTTGAGCGTCTAGAGGGCGCAATTCTTATCCGATTTTACTGAAATTTTGCACGAGGTATTTTGTTATGATATCCAACGACTGTGCCAAGTATGGTTCAAATCGGTTCATAACCTGAATAGCTGTCATATAAACTGATCTGGGGTCTTTACTTCTTAAGCTTCTAGAGGGCGCAATTCCTATCCGATTTGGCTGAAATTTCAACAACTGTGTCAAATAAGGTTCAAATGGGTTCATAACCTGATACAGCTCCTATATAAATCGATCTCTCCAATTTTCTTCTTGAGACCCCAAAGGGCGCAATTCTTATTCGAATTAGCTGACATTTTACACAGGTCTCCAACATATAATTTAATGGTGGTCAAAGCCGGACCCTATCTGGATATCGCTCTAATAGCAGAGGAAATCTTTTCAAATATCCATTTTTGCCTAAGAAGATATGCCGGGAAAAGAACTCGACAAATGCGATCCATGGTGGAGGGTATATAAGATTCGGCCCGGCCGAACTTTGCACGCTTTTACTTGTTATGATTGTTTTTTTTTCTAGTAGTAGTGATACAGGAAAAAAGTTTCTTGCAAACAAGTGCAATAAAATGAGACCTAGTACTTGTTTTTTAACAGTGAAAATATATGATAATCGATTTTATTTGGTCTTTTGGCTGCTATGGGGAGACATACTTTAAATTGTTGGATACGACGTTTCAAGCTTAAATTCAAGTCCAAAAAACTGGCACATACACTGGCACAAATTGTGTGAAATTTGAAGTTTATAGTTTTGATTTGACGGAGTTATTGAAAAACTCTTAAAATTAAACAGTTCATAAAACGTTAACGGTACCCGATGGCATGGTAATTATGCGTTTTTTTAGATCTCGTCAATTTCTTTCTCTAGAGTACTAAATCGTGCAAATCGATTCAGTCAATCAAAACTTATGGCCCCCAAAAGGTTGGAGTAGTCAAAAGTGTTGAAATTTGACACCCTGTATCTTACCCTGTATTAAATATATGGACCCATGGCAGTAATTTCCTGAAAGCTTATGTCCTCCTCTACAAATGCCTAGAAACGCTAAGATCAACAGATAAAAAGTTGTAGACTTATTTCCAATTTTTTTGCCGTTTGGCCCACTGTGCGACGTCAATCATGAAGGGACTGGAGTTTCTACCCATCAATACTATCTACCGTAAGAAAGTTTTTTAATAATATCCTGAAAATTTTGAAAATGTGAAAGTATTCCTGTTATTTTCGAAAGAGTTTTACTTTGTTGCACAGTGTAATTTAAATGCATTCATTATAGCGTTCATTGAAATTCTGCCTTAAATTGTATTACGCGTTTTAACTTTTGTACTGCAAAGCTAAAAATCTACATCCCTTCCAAGTAATTCCTGCTCACTTATTTCAAAGTGTCCCTCATTCATCCTGCTACCCTTAATCACTCCAGTGACATAGTTTCTTTTGACATAATATCTTCCATTTAAGCCATATTTGTTGCATTATAAACATTAGCTTTTTGTGGTATTAAGCAAATAATATATGGTGAGCGTGAAGAGTATAATTACCACAGAATAAAACACTTTATCTTAATCAACTTTGTACGAGCTTCCGCTTAATACTTTGTGTGACAATTAAAAAGAAATCGCACTCTCATTCTGTCTTATTTCCCATAACTCCCTCTACGGCCGCCCACAGAGCAGCAAAATGTTGCCGACCCAATGGTAATGGGTGAGTTTGAGCAACAAAGGCAGCAGCAAAAGAAATGTCATTAAGAAAATTTGTTT